>NW_009611945.1:0-483 GCF_000690535.1 Cariama cristata
CCCGCTGCGCCCCTCCCTCCTCCCCAGCCGCACACCCCGGGCTGAGCATCCCTGAGCCGTGCCGAGGCAAAGCCCGTTTCCCAGCCTGGCTCTGGGGGCAACTCACCGCTTTTCCCTGCTCGCCCAGGGGCCCCACAAGGCCACGCTCGCCCCGGTCGCCCTGCGGATACCCGGGAAGAGAGTAGGGTCAGGGACAGCTCCCGGCACCACCCCAAACCCCCCGGACTCACCTTCATCCCGGGGACACCCTGTGGTCCCTGCTCACCCCGAGGCCCAGGCTCACCCTAAGAGGGAGGAAAAATAAAGAACCCAGACCGGCTGCCTTTCTTGCATTCGCATGCCATCTTCTGCCCCTCATCCTTCCCCGAGGGATGTGTGGCCCTGTCCTTGTCCCCTGCAGCCACGCGAAGGGCTGCCAAGCAGCCCAGGAGATGCCGGACCCAGGGCTGGAGAAGTGGTCCCAGGGGCTTCCCCGTGAAGATG
>NW_009611946.1:0-1222 GCF_000690535.1 Cariama cristata
GCCGAGTGTGGGCCGGGATCAGGCCAGGCAGCAGGAACGGGAACCGGCAGCCAGGGGCAAGGAGGAAGCACAAGGGGAGCAAAAGCAGGAACCCAAAAGTGAGAGCAGCCCTGAACCCACCCGGGGCTGGGTGCTGCAAGAGATGGCAACTGGGCAGCTCTGAGGGGAAAGCCGGCCACTCCATCCTGGCCAGCAGCAGGGTGAGGCGGGGACTGGGGGGCCGCTGTGGGGCACTGCCCACGGGGTCTGGCTACCACCCCTGGCAGGGGGGCCCGCTCACACTCCCCCTGTGGGTGGGTTTCAAGCAGAGCTGATGTGCCTGGGTGAAGGGAAGGCAGAGGGATGCAGAGGGCTCCCGCCTCTGCTAACGGTGGTATGGTGCTAATTCCCAGGCCTCGTACTGACGGACTCCGAGGAAACTGCACCTCTGGAAGGAAAACAGGGGAAAGAACTCACCCGAGGAGCACCCCGCCACGCCGGGCTGGCAGCGCAGAGCATGCAGGGCTTGGAAACCAATTTTGGTCAAAGCCCATCAGCCTGCTGAGCAGCTGAGCCCGGAAGCAGCATTAGTCCGTGGGGATGGTCAGGAGCTGTGGTGGGTCCAGCCCAGGGCCCTTTACCCCGTGTTGGGGCGAGGTGAGCCCTTGGTGTTGGTGCCGGCACAGCCAAATGCCAGTCTCTGGGCCAGGATGGGATGCATGCAGTTAAAAAGGCAGGTTGTGTCCCTCTGGCATAGCAGACAGCAGTGGGACTGGCAGATGGTGGCACTCGGGGATCGCGCCGTGCTGGAGCTCCAGGTCTGACCTCTGCCACGCCTGGCAGCTGGACGCTGCCACCCAGACCTTGCTTGGCTCAGCTCTGTTGTGTATTAAAGTTTGAGAATGATGCAATATTTGACCACTGTTTTATGAGTGTTGGGAGGCATGGATGGTGTTTGGCTGGGGCAGCGATGGCTTGTGCTCTGCAGCTCGGCTCAAAGCTGCCCTTGACGAGGGCGTGACGAGGAGGAGGCTTAGATGGGCATTTGGAGCAGAGCATCCCACCGCTCGTTCCCCATTCCACCATGATGGCAGCACACGACTGGAGAGAGGAAGGATAGAGGAGAAAACCACAGCACACTTCTCCCCTGGCAAACCAGCAGGCACAGAGCAGCATCTCAGGCACGGCCTCAGCCAGGGGCCGGAGGCTGGCACAGGAGGGCAACGGGAGCTGGGGCCAGGGC
>NW_009611947.1:0-9042 GCF_000690535.1 Cariama cristata
AAAGAAAGGGGATGCTCTGATTCACCTTGCACAGAAGACTAAAAGTGAAAGGCGAACATGAAAGACAAACAAATCCCCAAATCCCCAAATCAGCTATAGTATTACGGTGATTAAAGAGAATCATTTAAGTATCGTATTGCATTTTCAAAGTCTAGTGTTAGCAGACTCCTCAGGAAAAAGCCTAGGAATAAAGCACGTATTTTTCATTTGAGATGACTGATGTTATTAGAACTGTATTTCTAAGAAACTGTGCAAGGTGTTTGAGAATCAAAATAAGTTTGTTGGTGTCAGAGCATTCTGCAAAGCTGCAAGTGTCCATTTGGAGGCAGGTGCAGGATAAAAGGGGAGAAGTTCCCCTGCTGTGTATTACCTTATGTCCTTCTGGTAAGGAGCTGCCAGACAAGTGACAGCAATCTCAAGAAAACCTGTGCCATCACAAAGAAAATATAACAAGCCTTTGGTTTGTTGTGGCCCAGAAAAGCAGAACTGCTTGGCCCTTATTGCTGATGGGATCTAATAACAGCTGAAAAAAACATGGGGTAAGCTGCTAGAATAAAAACCTTTAGATGGAGTCTGTGATCCATGCAAGTCTACCAAGGAGCTCAACCACATAGAGGTTTTTTTCTAGTTATCAGCACGGAGCAGGTTCCCCACTTTGATACTAAACTAGTGCTAAACATGTCAGTATGGTAATAGGCCTACATTTACAGCTCTTTCAGTTTGGCACCCCAGACTCTCTTGTCCACTGCCTTTGTATTTGGTTGGGGGGTTTTGTTGACCATTTGGTCTTGTTGACTAGCACTTCAGTTGTGTCTTCTACAGGGAAGTCAGTGCTAAAAGCAAAACAAGCATTAAGACACAAACCAAAAATAAAATAACTGCAATAATAGCTCATAATTGGCTCTCAGACATCATCTGAGAACCTGTATATTATGTTCCTCAATATTGCTATACTTAAACAGACAATTTTAATGTTAACTTTGCAACGGCTTATGATCACTGTGCTGGGCCTCAATGCTCTTCAGTTCAACAGGGGAAAGCAGAGACTAGTGACCCAGTCCAAGAAGATATGGAAGAGAAGACCAAATACACAGTGTTTCAGGACAAAGAGTACAGGACAGAATAATAGGCAGAAAATCTAACCTAGGCCATTCTCTTCCCCTTTTCCAGGTGCCTAACAGAAGTAAACTCCTGTTACTGAACTTTAAAAGCTACTTAATGTGCCTGGTGATATTCTGATGATTTGTTCTGTATAACCCTTATGTTTTAATTGTCTTGGTACCTCAAGGAAAAAAGTATTAAGAATATATATGTGCAGAATGAAAGCTACTTAAAAATAGGAGACAACAGGTAAGACTTTTCGGGTCAAACATGTATCAGTAATCACTAGTCCCATTGCTGGGACTAGTGCTTGGACTAGTTTTATAAAGTATCTTTGTCAATGATCTGAAGAAGTTAGTCCATACTAAAATCCCCAAGTTTGCAGATGGTACTAAGCTCTTCCCAGCAGTGCAGTGGTGTACCAAAGGCAAGCAACTCCGGAAAGAACTCATGTGGGCAAAAAGGTGGCAGTTACTTTCAAGGCAGAGAAATACGAAGTGATGCAAGAAGAATCTAAAACATAGCTCGGGATGCTGAACTCTTGTCTAGACGAGAAGGTTTCTTGGAGTACTCACTGACAGGCCACAAAATAATTGAATGAATGAACAGTGGCAGCCAAGAAGGCCAATAAAATACTGAACATCATCAGAAGGGGAACTAGAAATAAAATAAAGGGCATAATTTTGCTGCTGTATAAAACCAAGTCCAGTACTGTGTTCTGTGGACAACTCTGGTCTTCATATCTCAAAAGGAATGGAGTGGAGTTAGAGAAAGTGCAGAGAAGAGTAACTACGAAAATCAAGGCTGTGAAGCAGCTGCTTTAGTGAAAGAGATTTAAAAGGCTGGGGCTCTTTGAGGAGGAGGAGACCGATAAGAGGATGTGACTGAAGTTTAAATGATCTGGGGTTGTTTAGTCTGGAGAAAAGGAGGCTGAGGGGAGATCTGATCACCCTCTACAACTACCTGAAAGGAGGGTGTAACGAGGTGGGGGTCGGTCTCTTCTCCCCAGTAACTAGCAATACGACAAGAGGAAACGGTCTCAAGTTGCGCCAGGGGAGGTTCAGGTTGGATATTAGGAAGAACTTCTTCACTATAAGAGTCGTTAGGCATTGGAACGGGCTCCCCAGGGAGGTGGTGGAGTCACCGTCCCTGGAGGTGTTCAAAAAACGTTTAGATGTGGTACTTCAAGACATGGTTTAGTGGACAGGGTGGCATCAGGTATACGGTTGGACTTGATGATCTTTGAGGTCTCTTCCAACCATAATGATTCTATCTTGAAGGTGGAAGGTAAATGGAACACAGAAATCACGGCACATCTCACCTAACCTTACCTTTAACAACCTTAATAAAAGAGTTTTGGATGCTGGGGCAGTATGAGGGTAATGGACCACTGAAAGTGCTGAAGCTTGCATACCCTCCCTAAATAGCATTGACAGTTTCTAGCATTGCAGGCAGAATATTGGGCTGGATGGGGTTTGGTGTGACCTGCCAGGAGGGTGTTTGTGTTCACGAGATCTCTGCCCCCAGGGCTGCATAGCGCAGCCTCCTCAGGCTTCCCCCAGCAAGCACAAAACTGTTGAAGATAAAGGAAACAAATTCTGCCTGCAGCTCCCCTATAAATCTTCCCCAAATTGCCACAGGTTCACATAATTCCTAATCTGCATAATATGCAGATTAACTGATTGTAATTGTCTTTTTTTTTCTTTTTCCTGGCAGAGGATAGATAGTACACTGATATAACAGGCGATACCTGCTATGAAGACGTGGATTTTCTCACCCCTTCTGTGTACAGATTTAGAGTGCAGAGTGAGGGTTTTGCATTTGGTGCGTGCTGTTTAGGGAGACAAAATCTTTCTCTGTTTTATATGGTCCCAGATACAGATCTTAACCACGAGCATTCATATGAGATTAATAGCTACATGGATAGAATCTTTCCTCTAGTGAACAAATGATTCTGTTAGAATCATAAAGAGAAGCCTACTGTTATCTTTATTTTCACATTTGAAGAACCATTAACTTCTGATGTGACTGCCAGAGCTTACATTTAATGAGAAACTCCTTACACTGACAACTGCATTCAGGCTATTGAGCTGAAATATTTGCACTGACTCAGTTAAATGAACAACAAGAAAATGCTTACTGTCCTTCCTACCCATTAAATAGTAATAGTACTTACCTGAGGTAACATACTGTTGCAAACTGATCTTATGTTCGTTAATATGTGATCCCTGTGTCACAGCTTCCCCTATGTAAAATGGGGACAATAACAGTAAGAACTTGGCTATAAAAGTAATGTTTTCTTCCATGATGGTGAAGTTAGGAGAGGAGGAAGGATTGTGCACTTGAAGCACTCAGATGTTTTGCTGAAGTTGTTCAGTAGCTGCCCTGTGTGTGAATACACATGGAAATAGATATATAGATAAACGTTTGGTTCACCAACTGCAAAAATTTCTGCAAGAACCCTAAGCTAATCTCATCGGAAAGCTATTAATGGGAAATAGATATGGTACCCAAAAGGTTGTCTGTATGAAGAGTGTATTAGACCATGTTCTTATTTCCTTGACAAATGGAACACATAAGAAGCAAAGGAAATCATCCTCTTACTCAACTTTGTCAATGAAGACTTAATTGCCCTCTCTCACTTGAACCGGTGTACGTACAAACCGATTAACAGAGTTTTGCCAGGATAAAACTGGTGTGAAGGAGGAATTAACCTCCATTGCCTAAGTCTAAGGCCTCTGAGTTATCTTATGATTTGTCCTTTTTAGAGAATGTGTTTAGTCTTTCTAAGGATACAGTTTTTTACTATCGCTATTGTTGTTATTTATTATTATGATGAAAAAAACAAACTGGGAATACAATGGAGGAAAGAACCGGTAGCAAGTTTTTTGGACAGCTGAAAAGGGATGGCTGGGAGGTGACACTGTCAGTCTGGCTAGTATCACAAAATAATTAAGAGAGAAATTTTTGGCTAAAACAACAGGCTATTGACTCTAAGTGAAACAAAATGAATGTCAGAGGAAGACAATACTTGGAACAGGCTCTAAACATGCTAAAGTTTACAAACAAAGGTTAAACATTTCTTCTCCTTATTAATTTAAAGAGAAAAATATTTGTTATCTAATCAAATGTGAGCTTGTGGCATCTTCTTTATCCAACTCTGCCTTGTATTTTTAAAATATATAAATTTTTCTTTCCAACTAAAATGCTTACATAATCTTTCAGTACAGTGAAAACAAACAACACGTTTGCTTATAGACAGAAGACACCATGTATAAATAAGGGTATAGTTTTTTGAGTCTGAGCCATCAAACAGGGAGGTTTACCTAATCTTTTATTTTTACCATTATAAGACACCATTATAACATCCATGTGAGCTGCTCTATGTTTGCTGCAACAGATATGACTCTGTGCCTAGGCCATCCAAAACAGAAGCACGCATGACCTATGCCTAAAAACCTCAACCAGCCTCCTAAAAACCTTAGCCTACTTCAGCACTTTGCCAGCCTTACCAGAGAGGGATGAGGAGACAGAAAAACCCAGGATACTGATGCAAGGAGCAAACTGAATGAAAGAAAAACTGTGAGTTTCTCATCTCCAAAGTGTCTGCGAATGTTTGTTCCAGGACATTGTAACTTCCCACCTGGAGAGCTGCGTGCAATGGGAAATGGGGCTGATGCAGTATTTGCTGCCTTCCGTACTACAGATACGGCGAGTGAGACTGTGTGGTTGCTGTATACAGGAGATGCAAAGCCCTAAAAATCTGACCAACGAATATATATATGAATACTCATCCAGGTATGTGCCACCAGAGTGATAACAATGACAGTCAGGACTTGAGTGAAAGTGGCTAAGACCTGGACTTCTGAAGGTAATCCAAAATTAAGGTCTGCCACTGTGGACCAAGACTCCTCTTGCATCATCCTTCTCACATATCGTAAATTTGCTTTTTTAATCTCTTGGTTTCTCTGTGCTTGAAACAGAAAGGCAGGAATACAGTTTAGATAGTCCAGTGGTTGTTTTTAATATTCACAAGGCAAGAGCAGCTCTGGTTTTTATTCAAACTCTTCTGCAGCCAGGAGTTTAGCAGCAGAGTATGTAGAAGTGGACCTGAAATCGCCAGAAGCTACATTTCCATAGTTTCTTTCAGACAAAAGGAAAATAACAAATTTCCCTCCCTTGCAATGGCTTCATTGTCAAAAAAAAAAAAAAGGAAGCAGGGTAACTAGTATTTATTGGTTATCCTCATGAAGGCAAGGAGTTTCCAAGGCAAGCTAGGTGAATTAAGCCCTAGAGAAAGGCAGGCATTATGTTGCCTGCTATCTCCTTGCCTTATCGTCTCATGATTCATAAAGCAAGTGTTTAGTTTCCCTTTAGGATCTGACAGCCAGGTAAGTAATACGGGTCATTGCCGTGCCCCAAAGCAGAAGAAAACAAAAGAGCACGGTGTCTGCAGAAACACCCTGTGCAGACCAAGCGTGTTGTGGTGGCTGGGAAGATGGGCAGTCGGAGGAGACTGGTACACCACTAACACCAGCAGGGCTGCACCCATGGGTGGTGAGAGCAGTGAGATGGCATCTCCTTCTGCGGGTAAAACTCAGGCACAGAATTTCTATTTTACAGGGGAATTTAGAAATATTTGTGATTTGGGTGAACTAGGTTGATCAAATCTCTACTACTATGAAACACCAAATGAAAACGTTTCCAGTCGGCACTGACATAAGCTTTTCTCTTCGTCTGTCTATGCCAGGTTCTCAGCACACCAACTCCAGTGGGAGGGCAAGCCTTTGGGGGCTGCCTCTTGCCCCCTCTCGCAGAGCTAGCTCACAACGTACGTATCTGGCATTGAGGTAAAACTGACTTGGTGGGGACTTGGGCTCAGAACCTGTCACATGCTGCGGGGTAGCAGGTTTGCAAGCAATGGTTGTGAGAAACCATGTGAAAGTGTCACAGGAAATCTGAATTTCAGGAGACCGATAAAATTCTCATAATACTCAAAACCATGCAAACAGCTGAGTGTCAAAGAGGAATGTGGAGGCTCATGTTAATACAATGTGATAGTTTGGTTTGTGAAACAGTCAGTTTGAAAAGGATGGCATTCTGGCTGGAAAGTTTTCAGTATATCTGAGCTTAGACCTTCAGATATTAGGGATAGTGCAGCATGTACACCTCTAATTTGAGTTCCTCCTCATTTAACCCCAGTTTCTACCACGTCAACGTTTTCTACCACTGGCTCATAAAAATTCTTCTTTGGATTACATGTGAGTGAGTGACTCACAGTAAACTAAAGTAGAGAATTTTTTGTTTTGTATCCACAAATAATTTGATTTTTATTCACTCGGTTGCTATGCCAAATAATTCAATGAGTGTTTTCTGAAACAAAATGTCAGCTTGTGGCATGATTGCAAACTGTTCAATAGATGTATTCTTACCTGTGTTCATTATTCTTGCAGATCTGCATTCAAACACTGGCTGACCTCAATGATTGATGTAAGCACTCAACTTCATGAATTACCTGTGCTTCTAATTAAGCCTTTTCTATAGCTAACTGTCCCACGTAAGCTAGGACATATACATTCTGCATGTATATTTAAATGAATATAACAGTATAGACAAAATGTTTGGGGGAAAAAAAAGGCAGGCTAGAAATGTTGTGAGCCCAGTGAAAACCACGGACAGGCACGGGGAATACTTTCTCTCCAGCTGCAGCAGGCACACAGAAGAGATTCCCATCTATGGATCTCGGTCTTCAAGACTGGAGATTGACCTAGACTTGGATATTAAAAATACCCTGCTAAATTCTGAATTTTGTTGGCAACTTGCTGCTCCAGTTAAAATCTATGGCAAAGGGGCCATAGCATTTAGGAGGATCAAAATGCTGCCCCTTGTTTGGAAAACCAGCCACATTTCAAAGGAACCAGCTCCCCTCTCCAAGTTTCCTAAAGTGGGTTTGAGTGACAGAGACCAGTGCAAGAGATGATGGTTTTTTCCTTCAGTGTATCTGTCACTTTCAACTCGAGACAGAGAATCATCAGTTGCGACAAGTGTTTAGAAGAATGATTCATTCATTTTTATCTTTTTAATTTTAATAAATATTTTCAGTGCTTTTTTTTTTCTTCTAGATCTGTTCCTTAAGACTCATAGTAATCTGTGGCAGAGATGAAGTCAGGAAATGACTCTGCAAATACAAAATTAAATTCTCCACTCCTACACGTCTTCAAATGACATCAGTCCCATGGGGGCTTTCTGCCCCCAGAGGACTTCCTGTGCTTCATCACAGCATCATGGTCACTATGGGCAACGTGTTTAGGCTAAGCCAGTTGTCCAAATTCCCCAGGTTTCCCTAGTAGGGAAACTAGGTAATTCCAGAGGGCAATGCAACTGTCACTTTTGGTTGGGTAAGAGGAATCCCATCAAAAGAATCTAGAAAGAGACCCACTTGTGGCTCACAGCACAGCCAAGTTAGCCAGGCAAAGACAGGAGGAACAAAACTAGCAGCACACAGTTCACAGGTATATACGGTTACAGCCATTGTAAAATATTTGGCGAGGCATGAATTATTTGTGCAAACACAGTGAGCTTCAAAAAAGCCCAGCAACCCATGGTTGTGACATATAAGGATGCTGGGACCATGTTTTGCTTTACTTGGTGCTACATTTGCAGCATTTTTTTGGCTTTTCAGAACCTAGTGCTGTTTTCCAAGACGGTATCTTGCCTGGAAAGCCTGAAGTCTCAGCAATGTTAGGATGTGGGGCAGAGGGAAGAAAATACATAGTAAAATTTGTCGAATGTTGAATCTCAAGACCAGAATGGTGCTAGAAGGTTCAAATATGGATTTTCAACCAAAATTAAATTTTGTTGAAACCTGACAACAAATGTCAGGATTGCTGGTGAAAAGGGCAGAAGACATTGCGATACCATAAGCTCTATTCCTTTAGGAAATCAAGCAAGCAGTATACTTCACGTTCTCCACTAACCAGTTTGTACAGCGGGAAAAAATGGAAATCTCTTGTCTCAAGCATTCTTTGTAAAACATGCCAAGCAAGACTACACTGGTGTATCAAAAGGTAGAGAAGACAATGTTCAGAAAGAAGGAAATTTGTATGCGACACTGCTGCAGGCAAAAGAATGACAAAATTGACTTTTTCTGAAAATACAGCATGAATTTTCAACCTGGTATGATAAAATTACCTGTCCGCAATTAAGTGACACTACACAAACACTATTGCATATTGTGTTTAAATAGCATTTTTTCTAAGACCAGATGGTTAAGTGGCATGCTTTACAGGTACCACATTTTAGCAATCTGGAAAGGTTATTACTTCTTATCTTAATTTTCATTTACTTAAAGAATAATGATGAAAGAACAGGATGCTTCAGGCAGACTCAAGTTAATAGGTATAAATTGTGCTGTGAAGTATTGACTCTTTCAAGTCAGTTATGATTCCTATAAAAAAGCCTACACTTAATTATTTTTTATCTTACTGTAGAAAGTGTATGTGAGATAACCACATGCACATAAGGTCAAATCCTGAAAATTGTGTTCAGCTTTCAGTTCTATATTAGATGAAGTAATGCTCCCACTGAAGTACATCCAGAGATGAATGGAAAGCTCTCTTCAGTCCATTGAAGCTTTTACATACACACACAGAGGCACAGAGTTAATCCAGTAGTCTGGTGGCCAAGGAACTCTGCACGTTGTGGAAGGTCCAGCAGTGAAGAGGCCTGAATTTCATTTAATCCACCCAACTCCCAAATAAACGTGCTGATCCATGAGCTATGGGTCAGTTCATGATGTTTTTATGTTAATCACATTTATTTTAACCTGGAATGTTATCTTGGACACAACGAACTTTGCCAAGGAAAGTTTTCACAACTGGTACGTTCCTTCCAAAAGTTTCATGTCTCAGAAATTCATATGTTGTGGCACCGGGCAAGAGT
>NW_009611947.1:9073-11624 GCF_000690535.1 Cariama cristata
TTCTTGAGCCAGTCTGTGATTTGTGTTACAGAGGCTGAGATCTGCTGACATTGGGATGTCGCTGTGTAAAGAGTGAGAGCGGGATTCATTTGCTCAGACTGACATATCCACAAAGCAGACATTGAATTAGCCACTCTCCAGTCCCCTTATCATCACCAGAGAGAAACAAGCACAGAGGTGAGACTCATCCTATCCTATCATGCACAGTTAAAATAGATCAAATGACTCAAATCCCAAACTTGCCATTTTCACTCTATTACTTTAAAGGACCTTAGTGGTGACCAGCTGTGGTGTATATTTCTGTAGCAAGGTGAGGCAAATCCCAGTCCCAAGGCCCTTTCCCTGAAGGGAGAAGGTCATGGAGAAGGGAAGTCATGTCTGTTGTCACGCTCCAGATCCATCTCCAAAGCGGCGGCAGAAGCCAGGCTGCACCCGCGTTTCCCAAGCCACTGAGCTGTATGGCCACTCAGTCAAACCGCAATTCCATCCAGGGCTTTGCGGCAATGTTGATGAGTATTTGGGGTTCATGGATAAAACATTCACTTCATATGTGACAAAATTATTTCAGTGTCTGTTGCCCCATGTATTAGGCAATCTGGTTACCTGAAATGTCTTAACAGTTGATGGAGACCTCAGCCTGGCTTTTGGATCCAGAAACCCTCATCGGGGAGTATTTAGCAACTGATGTACCATAAGATGCAACAGCTTCTTTTAAGACACTGATTTAATTAAAATTAAGTGACATTCCGCACAACGAACATTTACATCTTGATCATCAAAAATAACACCCACACAATAATACAGCTGTTGTTTTCAACTTCTTCCACTCAGACACGTTTCTCAAATGTGTCCATTTGTTATAATGAACTACTATTTTGGCAGCTGTGTTTCTTCTGTGATTAGTTTGGTTTGCTTCAAGCTCCACGAATTTGCTTTACATTACCAGGGCTAGCCTCCATTTCTTTTAGCCTGTGCTCAAGGAACCCTAGCACACAACATTTGTCTGTCTCAAACTTCTGCCACCTTTCCCAGTTCACTACATCAGTCTTTCCAAGATGGAGGAAACAGTAGGAGGGTTTTGAAATCCTTATTGAAAATTGACCCTGGCCTTACTCAGTTGATTTGAGCTGAATCAAGGGGAGAGCACCAAATCAAAACCACAATGCTTGACTGTTATCTGTGAACAGAGCCCACAGGAAAACCTCCACTCAGGAGGGCTGGGTGGTGCCTAGCTGCTCATCTCATGGTGGTGTTGGGTAGAAGGTTGGACTTGATGATTTTTGAGGTCTCTTCCAACCATAACGATCCTATGATTCTATGATCTGCTGTCCCATCCTTGCAGACAGCTTGGCTTACACCTCCTGATCAGCACACCTGGTGCCCGCACCTCTCTTGGCCCCACTACCGAACTGGTAGAGTTGTTTTCCTGTCCTGTGTCTAACGCCTTCTGCAAAGGGGTGGAGGTTTCTTAAAATCTTCTTACATAGGGAGCCAGGAGGAAACGAGTTGGAGGGAGCACTTTGGGATTCAGCCTTCTGTAAGTAATGTCACGGCAACCCTTCGAGCACGTACACTGCCTGAGGGACTATCCAAGTCACATCCATCAGCTTCTGTCTTCCCAGCAACAGAGCAACTCTCACTGTACCAAAACTAGCAACTCATGGATGCAAAGCGAATTTAGAGCTCCCTCTGAACTTTGTTGGACTTGAATATCTACTTAAAGCGTTCCCATTTTTATTCTTTTCTGCAACGTTAGCTTTGTCTTTCAGCCCCAGTGGAAATCATCTGGCCTCTCTTTGAATGAATTGACTCTGAGTGGCCAATTCATTACTGCACTATAGGGAAAAATTATCACAGAAACTCTCTGCCAAGCATCCTGATAGTCAGCTGATGCAGAATCGTCAGCATCAGTGGAGCGATCATTCCCTGATATCTGTCAGGTCATGTGTATCAGTGAGATTATTTATTTGAATAAGTGCTGTGTCCTGGTTTAAACAGGACTGTTTCTCCTTTCAGGAGTTTTGTCTTTCAGTTAAGTTCTTTCTAAGTAACTGCACTTTCTGAAAGTACAGCTACGTGTTTTTCAGACACTGTCTGCTTTTCAGGCTTGGTAACACTTGATGTTTACAGTTGCTACTGTACTATCAGTAGGATTGGTATGCAGAATGGCCCATGTTTATACTTATCCCCATGAGAACCAAGGCCACTGTTGGCCTTCTTTTGTTAAGCAACTAAAAGTCGTAAAAGGGTGGCACCTGCGGAAGAGTGCAGATGGGACAGGTGACCAAAAACTGACCAGTGAGGTATTCCATCCCATCCACGTCATCCTCAGTATAAAGCTAAGGGATCACGAGGGTCTCGCTCTCTTCTCTCATGGTCGGCATCCCTATGGGACCCTGCTCGCTCTCCTGCCTCCGACCCCGATCCGTGCATCCCTGAATCCGGTTCCTGTCAGCTGCACAGTCCAGTCCGGGTGTCTGCAATCCCCAGACTGTCATCAGGAAACTCAGTATTGGTTTTACACACTTTTCCTCTTATTTCCATTATTAGT
>NW_009611948.1:0-223 GCF_000690535.1 Cariama cristata
GGGAGTTGTGTTTAAAGCAAGACCCGAGTCGTCCAGGAGATCTGAGGGAGGGTTTGCCCAGTCCAACGCAAATTTGGTTTCCATATTTTAACTTGAATTAGTCTTCAGGTGTACCAAGCGTGCCTGTTACATGGTAGCCGCATACATAACAGGCTTTCATCAACACGTCCATCTCTGGCTTTCTCCACTGTCCGACCCCTTACATGCTCAGTCTTCCCTCCTC
>NW_009611948.1:315-1570 GCF_000690535.1 Cariama cristata
GCTTGCCTTGGTGTTCGGTAGCCTCTCTGCAGCCGGGCGAGGTGGTGGGAACGGGGCAGGACGGCGGCTGGAGCTCTGCAGGCCGGTTGCAGCGTACCGGCCGCCTTTTCTGAGAGCCCCCTCTTTTAGCTAAAGGGGTAGAGAGGGGTCGGAGCCCCATCCTTGTGCTGCTGAACGCTTGCACCACGGTACCCTGGCTCACCCATCCCCAGGGAGCTTCATCCCGCTGTAGACACCTCCTCCAGCTCACGGTAGGGGTTGAGAGGCTGCCTGAAGGACGGAGGCAGACGTCAAGCAAACGGCTTTCGGTGGCCGTTGCCTTTCTGACGGATGTTACGACCGCTAGCAGCCCGTGGGCGGGGAGACGTCAGGCTGACTTGACGGCATAACTCCATTTTCACCAGCGTTTCAGTGCCTTTCACCAGTATTACCTGCTGCTTGGGTGCGTAGTAAAAGGGCACGTCAGTATTTGCTCACTTCTGCTCTCGTTGTTGGGGTGACATCCCTTCTCCTCTTCCTACACAAGCTGCTTTGATTGGCTTCCAGCAGGACTTTTTGCCTTGTCTAGACTGCGTGTGTGCGTGCGTGGGCGTGCGTGGGCGTGCACGTGGGCGAGCCGCGCGTCCTTTACCAACGCCGCTTTCCTCTCCGCAGATCTTAGAAACCAGCCGTACCGACGGGCCGACGCGGTGAGGAGAAGCGTCAGGCGACGCTTTGATGATCAGAACTTGCGCTCTGCGAACGGGGCTGAAATAACCATGTGAGCCGGAGACCTGCGGGCGGCGAGGGCAGGGGGTGCTCGAATGATACCTTGTCCGGGGAAACTCTGTCTTCTGCCGCTCGCCGACGGCCTTGGGAACACCAAAATTCACCTTCTCGAGGGCTCGAAGGCCTCGAAAACGCATAGGAACGTCAGCGCTGGGCTCGCCACTCAACCGTAGCTAACAAGTGCCTAAAATTGAAGTACCTGCTCAAATTAATCAAAGCAATAGGACTTGATTTGATTGGGTATCTTTTCACACCAATACGCTCTTCAGTATTTTTAACCAAAATGTAAAATACGTCTTGTTTTGGGTGTTTAGTTTGGTTTGATTATATAAAAAAAGAAGTTTAGCGACTGGGCTCCTGTGGACCTGACCTGCATCCCGGCTGGTTGTAAACAGGGACCACGGAGGGGTGCTCGGCTTTTAAATGCCTTCCTGTGCTGGCCGCCGAGGGATTCACCTTGGCTCCAGCTGCACTTACTGCCCTTTTT
>NW_009611949.1:0-237 GCF_000690535.1 Cariama cristata
GAGCGCTGCACCGAGGCCACGCACGGAGGGCCGAGAAAACTTTCTCCTACTCGAAATGGATTTTTTTAAGGCTGAAGTAAATAAAGGGATGAGAAGCTAAGGCACAGATCTGCAGGAAAAAAATAGTTTTACAATATTCCCCTAGTTGCTGTTCAGTATTTTCATTATCGTAACTGGCGCTTTTTTTTTTTTAAGGTGCAGGGGAAAATGAAAAGTTTTCTGTTCTGTTTAGCTATT
>NW_009611949.1:360-696 GCF_000690535.1 Cariama cristata
CACACAACACACCCCCTCCGCAGCAAACACTACCAAGAGATGCAGCTTCCTAAACACACAGTTACCATCGGCAAATTCTGGCGAGGGAGGTGATTAAAAAAATGTTTGTTTTTTTTTTTTTCCTGGGAGACACCAGGCGGAGGACAGACAGCAAATACTAAAAGCCTATGCTGAAAGCTTGAGTGGAGTCCTGACCATGTTAAATCATGGCAAATGTATTTGAGGAAATGAGATAATTTCAGGGGAAGGGGAAAAAAAAAATCAGAACCACTTTCTGCAGGGATGCTATCTAGTTCGTGTGTTATGCAGATTCCCGTGCAATGTGTCAATGGAAAA
>NW_009611950.1:0-223 GCF_000690535.1 Cariama cristata
GGCATGGCTATCCAGGCAGGGGGGCTGGGGAGGGACCCCCAATACACACCCCCAAGAACTTTAGGGTGAGAACCACGCATCCCCACTCTAAACTTTTTGGGGGGCTCGGAGCTTCCTAGCAGGGCTGGGGGCCAGGAGAGCAGCTGTGTTGGCCCAGATCCCTCAGATGGGAGGAATCGAGCAGACGGAGGAGGTGGAAAAGCCCCCTTCATCTCCAGCTGCT
>NW_009611950.1:321-591 GCF_000690535.1 Cariama cristata
AAAGGTCCCAGTGTGCCAGGCACTGGGAATTGATGGCTTTTAAGGCCACCGAGGCGTCCCTTGGTGAGTCCGTGCCGGGCAGGGTGCAATGGCACGGAAGCAATGGGCTGTCAATAGCCAAAGGGTCGCTTCCCTCTGCCGGGCGATGCTCCGGTGGGGAGGGAAAGGGCGAAAAACAGGACAAAGGAGGAACCGGACACCGATGAGACACGGGTCGGGGACCCACGTGCTCCCCGTCAGCTTGGCCCCGCCGCGATCGAGTTGCCGGTG
>NW_009611951.1:0-1269 GCF_000690535.1 Cariama cristata
CAGCCGGCACCTGCGCTTAGGGAGGCCCCGCTGCGCCCCGGGGTGCTGGGCTCCCTGCCCCTCGACCGCCGGAGACTACAGCAACAGTTCCCGGTGCTTCTCCCTGCAGTGGAAAGAGCGAGGATTGATGGAGGTTTATTAGAGGCAGGGGGCTTTCCCTGGTGAAAGAGGCCCCGTCTAGCTGGGAGCTGGACTACCCACGCCGCACGGTCTCTGCCGTGGGCTGGGGGCCTGGTGCTGTGCACCCGTGGCCTGGAGGTGCCTCCCAGCTCTGAACTGACCCCGCAAAACAGCCAGCGGCAGTAAGGTGTATCATCGGAGCTGCAAAAGCTGGAATTTGTCCATGCCCGCTTCACGGCCTTAATGCGATCAGACAGCGGGGCTGTGGAGGGCGTACCATGGTCGTATGGGGACAGAGCTTTCCCAGAGTTCAGGAGACTCGTGGGAGACCAGGAGCCGTGTTTATAGACAGTCCTTTTAGCAGTGACCTAGGAATTTCCATCTCGTCAGTGCCCTGTGGGAACCGCTGCATGATTGCTTTTTCCAGGGCTTTGTCAGCCCAGTTTTACATGATGAAATTTGGCCTTGTTCTCTCCTTCTAAAGCTAGGATTGGTGGTTCCTGAATGAACCCTGCTTCTGAGAGTAGTTCTGCACCAAAGACATGCGTGGATTTTTGTTCTCCCTTTCCTAGAGTTCAGGTTATTAAAAATCTTTGTTCTGCAAGGTGTAGATACAGCTCATAATGTGAAAAACTGGTTGGCACAGGCCTTCGTTCCACAGCCATGTGACCTTGTCAATGTTTGAGTGCTGGCTGTAGTTTTTTCTCCCGTCTGTGTATTCTAAAGACCAAAATTTATTTCACCTTCTCTCCCTATATTCTGTTTATTGTTAGAAAATGAAGACTCAGCCCAAAAGACAGAGTGTGCAGATCAGCTGGTTGATACTTTGGAGTCGGGTACTTCGCAGAGCGGGTAGGAAAATCTTTTTGTGTATTGTGGCCCACATGCATGGCTGTCTGTTTCACCCCTGTGACCTCCTCAGTATGGCAGCTGATTCTGTGCAGGTGAAGAGAAGGAACTGGAGCCTGAATTGTCTGCTTTGGGACAGTATATACCAGAATCAGTATAGGAGGGGCTCTTTTTACAGGCTTGAGGTTGTTTTAAAGCTTATGAAATGCAGTTCATGGCTCAGCTATTCAAATCACAGAATCATTCAGCTTGGAAGGAACCCTGCGAGGTTTTGTAGTCCATTGTAAGAGCTAATAAACT
>NW_009611951.1:1294-3105 GCF_000690535.1 Cariama cristata
CTCTATCCTGTCTGAAGGATATTTTAATAATTGTCTGTAATTCTGGTGGAAGCTAAGCAAGAAAACACCTTTTACTGTTTTCTTGACAATGTTTTGGTGGGTTTTTTAACCCTTTGTTTCTGTGTCCCTCCTTCATTAATGCTGTTGATCGACCCTGTTATCAGATGTTTGTCTTGTTATTATCTGTTGGGCTTGTGGTGTTTGTGGCAGAGTCGTTGCATTGGTTACAAGCACTAATGCCATATGCAGTGGAGTTTCATTTGCCATCGTACATTTGTTACACAGGATACAATTTCAGAAATGTGTGAATTAATTACATCTGATGGTAGATAAACCACAGCTTCATTGAAAAAGAAGGGGAAGAAAAAAATCCAGCAAAAAACCCAACAAACCACCCACTTTGTGCAGTTGGCAGGTGCTGACCACAGAAGCTTGTTCCCTTCAGTCAATTTGAATTCAAGTTCCAGAGCAGAGTGACTCCTCTACTGGCTGTGCCCTGGGTGCAAGTGCTGAACTGTAGTGTTCTCTTCCTCCAAAAGGTTGCAGATTGGGTCGCTTGTGAGTGTGGGCACAACAGAGGATTCAAAAGGAGAAGCTGGCACTTTGGAGGACCAGGAAGTGGCTGAACTAGAAGAGAAGCTGCCTGACCAAATCCAGTCCCTCAAAGAGGTAGGTGTGTGTTTCTTATGTCTGAAAGCAAGGAAGGAGGTGCAGCAATAGTTCTTCCACCATACTGCTCTGTTTATAGCTATGGGACTAAGGCTTTAAGGTTGTGTGAAGACAAAAGTAGTATTAACATAGATTCAGTTATATTTTTTGCTATAGATTAGTGGGAGGTAAACGTTAGTGGTCTGATTTGCAAAATCCCTCTTGTGTCTTCGGCTAGTCCTCGCTTCCTTGCAGTTTTTGGCTCGCTAAGGCTTCAAGGTTATTCTCACCTTCTGCCTCTTGTCTGGGGCTTCTGGGAATTCCCTTGCAGATTTATGGAAGAGGGAACTGAAGATGACTCTGCTGTCTTTTGTCTCTTTTGGTGAGCAGCCAATTCATTTGCATTACAGACACAGTTGGGAAACCTGTGCAAGTGGCACCCAGCTCAGAAGCTGTGAGTTTGCATATATGAGGAGAGAAGGCTGGCGCTGGTGAACCAGATGGACTAGGATGCAGCTAATGGCAGCTAGATGCACACAGAGCTGAAAGGGTCTCCCTGGAGAGATTGTATATTGGGAATTCTTTCCAAGACTAAGTCAGCTAAATCTGTAAAGCTGTTGCTTTATTGAGAGGTGACAATTAACTCTGAGGCAGATGCAAATATGTGCCTGCCTGGGGGAGGCCAAGGGAGGTGTAATTTGTGAGACTAACACAGCATTTGACTTCAAAGTTCATGACTTCGGTGCTGTGGGGGAAATAATGCAGAGAGGTGTCTCAGAGCCAACCAGTTCTTTTTAACTAACAGAAGCTTCTGCAGGGTCTAACTTGGCTCCAGAAAGATGTCTGAATTACCAATTGTTTTAAGTCCAGTTGGGGACTTTCTTACCACAATGGTTTTTGTGACAATGTTTATGTGCTTTGTGCAGGAAGCTGTTCGGATAACCAACTACCATGTACCTCAAGGAGCAGGGGATATAGTCATGATTCAGTCAGATCACACTGGTGCTGTGGATATCCTTTCAGCTGAGCTGGAGACTGCAGACCTCCTTGGGGAGCAGAGGAAAGGTGAGTCCTGAAAGGAAAACACTTGTTGGGGCCATTTTGTAAGTGCCTGCCCTGGCTAGAGAAGAGCAGAGGCTGAGCTGGAGGCACTGCTAATTCCT
>NW_009611951.1:3136-12380 GCF_000690535.1 Cariama cristata
TGCTCCTCGCTAGTGAGTGGGAAGACTTCATGTCGGCAGCTTCTGGGAGCATGCTTCAGAATGCAAAAGCCTTATCGGAAATAGCCTCACTGTTTTCAGATAACGGTTTGTCAGTAGTGAAAAGTCAGGTGAGCCCACAATCTTTTCCCTTGTCTCAGCTCAGCCTCCCCCTCTGGCTGCACCCACCCTGTGGACCACTGAGAAGACAAAGGAATTCAAAGCCAAGATGGGAAAGGAGAAGAATGGCCGGATGGTGGTGAAGCGAGGCGAGGTGGTGACAGTCCGTGTGCCAACCCATCCTGATGGGAAATGCATTTGCTGGGAGTTCGCTACAGATGACTACGACATTGGGTTTGGAGTCTATTTTGACTGGACCGCAGTTACTAGCACTGCCATTACTGTTCAGGTCAGCGAATCCAGTGATGAGGAGGATGAAGAGGAGGAGGAAGAAATTGAAGGTTAGTGCAGAGCTTATAAGGGTTAATTTGTGGTGCTTGTTGCCATGCTGCTGAGAGTGTCTGTCAGATGCTGTAATTTCCATCTACTTTGTTTACTCAGCCCACTTGTTATCTCTGCAGCCTTTTGGGTTCTTGGTTAGGCTGTGATGAGAAAGCATTTAGCCCTTCCTGCTTCAGTGTATGTCAATGGCTGTCTTTCTCCAAGAGTGTTCTTAAAATTGAACACATTGAAAAATAAAACCAGAATTTGCTTACTCAACTTTTAGCTGATAAAAAGATTAGGGTCTGAAATTTTAACTTGACTGTTTTTATTAGCCTCTCAGCCTGAGAAATTTCTGGTGGTGAGCAGGAGCAAAAACGTTTTGTTTCTGTTTTTTTTTTTTTTGGTTGGTGGTTTTTTCCCCCAGTACATCACTAGCTCCTCCTGACTGCCTTTGAGAGGATTGCTACCTGTGTCTTTGTATTTGTGAAACACAGAGTGATGTCTGTTTTGTGACTTCTGTGTATGTGTGACCAGCATAGCTGGGGGGTTGGTGTCTGAAATTAGTTTTGCAGGTTCTCCAAAGAGCGGTAGGTTCCTGTATGAGGAATCCTCTTGGAGAAGTGAATTGAGGACATAAACACAGTGAGGTTATAGCTAAGAGCTTTCCCACCTTTCTTTTGCTTCAAGTCTATATCACTGGACCAGTGTTGTGTGTATAAAAGCAGTGAGGTGTCTAAAAGGTAAGTCCAGGGAGAGGAGATGAGGCTGACAGGCAAGTGGATACTGTCCTGTCAGTATTCACAAGAGAACTGGATCTCGGCATGTCCTTTGTCCTGATAAGGAGAGCTGGATTTTGTGGGCGTTATTTGCAGAAAAGTCAGAATAGATGCTATGGGTAATGTTATCATAGTTAGCCTTCCTTATATCTGCATGCCCCTGATGCATTCTGCTCTTGTTGATCTTTTTCTGGACTACCTAGTGGCTTAACTGGCTCTGGCCTACTTACTTGTCTCTTCTCTCCCATTCAGGACTCGCCCCTGTTGGTGATGTGGAAAGAGGCTCCAAAAGCTATCTGCGGAACCGCTATGGAGAGATCATGCCCGTATATCGGAGGAACAGCCATCGGGAGGTGCAGGCAGGCAGCCACGAGTACCCAGGCGAGGGCATCTACCTGCTGAAATTTGATAACTCGTACTCTCTGCTCCGCAATAAGACTCTGTTCTTTCATGTCTATTACACCAGCTGAAGAAAAGAGAAGGGGCAGGGACGGCAGGCAGGTAATGGTGAGTGTGGCAGGCTGCCACCTAGCCCTGGTACCGCCTGGTGGGTGCTGCTGTGTGACAGAACCAAGGCACAAGTCTGCTGGCTCTTCTTCAGACACTAACTGGTTTCTTCCTACACCCTCTTTCCCCACTGTCCCAGTGGAGAAAGGTAGTTGTGACTGCCTGGTTGTCCACAGGCAGCTGTTCTTTCTCTAGAACTTCGGGAGGTCTGCTCTGTACAGGCATTGGGCTGGGCCTTCGTGTCACAGCTGGTAAATGCCCAGAGGCCAGGTTCAGGTGGTCATGGCTTCAATTTGTCATGCTGGTACGAAACAAAGTGAAAATATTCTTGATCTGTTAACTGTTTTGTGACTAACTTTTCCAACTCTTCTGCTGCATCTGCATCACTAGAGGGCGGCTGTCAGCTGCAGCGAGCCAAAAGCACAGCTGGCTTGTCACCTAGCCACTGATAATCTCATCACCTATCACTGCTCCATGTCACCAGCAGCTGGTGCTTCTTTCACTGGTGTGGGTGGGGGTGCAGCTGGCCAGCGGCAGCCCACACTGCAGTGGCTAGTCCATGCTGCAACAGGCGGGCCCCAAACGGCAGTCATGGCGTGTGTTTGAACAGGGGGTGGGGGGAGGGTGCACACCTAGAAGTCCTAAGAAGGTTTTCCTACAGATTAAGAATTGTAGATGATTAAAACTTCAGTGAGCACCAAAAGTTTTTTTTCTCTGTAATCCATATGTGAAGCAGAAGAAATTACTTACTGCTGTGCTGAGTAAACACAAAAAGGTTGGAGTACAGCCAATAAATATACAGGAAATGTTTCTTAGTAGCAGCATGTTGGTTCACTCGTATTGCTGCCAGCTGGGTAATACCATATGTAGCAAGGAAAAGGCTCTCCAGGGAAGTAGCTTCTCTGCTGCTATTGCTGTTGCAAAGGTATTGTTAGAAAAGAACATCTCTACTCAGAAACTTGAAAGTTATGGGACTTAACCAATCCTTTCTATGAACAAGAATCAGCAAGGCCATTGCTACCGCTGACCACATGGTAAAAATGATGAAGTTGCTTGGCATGTTTTGGTAGCTAGTGATAGCATTAGTGATCACCACCTGCCCAAGTACTGGTAGAGTTGAACAAGGATTAAGGTAATCCTTCAGAGATTAATTTTAAATCATGTTTATCTGTAACGGTTGTTTATTTTGCTACTTTTAACTTGAAATCATTCTCTTTTTCTAAGAATACTGCTGTATTTACATTTTGATACCTCTTTGCAGAGACACAAAATGGCTGTTTGCATGGTGATTCTAGTAGAGTTCCGAGTTTTATTTTTAAATCCTCCAGGTAAAGCACCTTTACTTGGTCCGTTCCTTCTATTGAGAGGGAATGCTGGACAAAATGATTTTGGGGTAGTTAAAGCCAAAGATTTCACTCTTGTGGGAGGGCCGCATATTTCCTATTAAGGCTATATTGTAGTGCTGCGCAGTTTGCTCCTTATTTAAGCTCTTCTTTTAACTATCTCTGCTTACTTCTTCACTGCCCCAGAGCACGTAGTAGGTCAAAGCGATAAGAGAGAGCAGTCAGTTTACAGTAGAGCAGCCCAAGCTGGGAGCAGGAGTGGAAATGCCAAGAACACTGGTTGGAGCACAATGGCTTTCTGGGTGAGCAGGCAGGGTGTAGAGTTGGTTAGGGTAAGGAGCAGAGTTGTTGCTGCTTTGGGCCCTGAGATGGGGAGAAAACAGCCACCTTTCTCAAAAGAGACAGAGAGAAAGCGCGCACACACCTGGGCAAGGGGGAACTGCAAAGCTGCCTTATTCAAGCAAGGGCAGCCACAGGACAACCATGCAGGGAGACAGAACAATAGGGCTTGGTATCTGTCAGAGTAAGATGCTCTTTCATTTAACAGCTTGGGGCAGTCTATTCCTTCCTTTAGCCTCTCTTGGGGGAGATGAAGGACCATCCTGTGGCCTTTGTACAGCACTTGAATCAGGCCTGAGCAACTTGGGTAAGGTGCTCTCCTTTTTTTTTTTTTTTTTTTTTTTTTTTTTTTCCTTTTTCCTTTGTCTATAAAGTTCCTAGGCGCTAAACAGAAGAAGATAGAAAAGACCCTTCAGACTGACCACAATGTCAGTGCTGTCCCACTCAATGACTGCCTTTGGTCCTTTCCTGTAAGATCCGCAGAACCCTGTGTGCACTTGCTGATTAATGTATGATGCGCTGTCTGGCACCCACTCCACTTTCTAATTAGGATTTATTTACGATGAAGGGAACTCTGACCTGTACATACATTAGATATTCCAGAATTATTCATCCTCAGTTGCTTGGCTTATTGCAGGTTGGTGGGTTATCTCCACTAAAAAATTGATTCCCTTATAGTGTGGCCTCCCGGTCGCTAACTTGCAGCTACTTCCCCATCCTGTCTGTCTGTTGCTCATGTTAAAGTTCAAAATACGTTTTGTCATCTTGTAAGAAGGCCTGCCTCACAACCAATTTTGATCACTCACTGACACACAAATGCATGTGCTAGTTTTCAAGGCATTAGTTAGTGGTTTTAGTTAAGGTAAGTTGCACTGTAGATGGTAATCCTATTGCTCAGTTCTAGCTTTCTGAAGTGTGGACCAATCTTTAATAATGTTCAGGTCACTTGTTTGGAACTGTGCCCGTCACCTAGTCAGTCTCATTGACTTAAGCGCAACAGCAGCATTGAATATGGTACGTCATCCCAATCAGCATGTGCCCAGTCTGCAAATGCAGTGTGCCCATGGACAGGCCTGCTGCAGTGGAACTGAAAGGGTTTGGTGTGTGGTACTTCACTGCTTAAGTTTCCCAGAAGTCTCTGGTGTCTCTTATGAACACAAGATAGTTTTAGGCACAGAATATTTTGTCTGCAGCAGACAGAAGCTTCACAGTTGTACAGGATAATTTCTCTTTTTTTTTTTTTTTTAATTTCCACATGACATGAGTATGTTTTTTTCAGGTATTCACATAGCATTCATTATCCAAGTGACAGCTTTTCTTTGGAAGGATATATAGCCTTTATTCATTTTCTTATAAATCCAATAGCTTGGCTGTACGGCAAGTGATTAACAGCAGCCATTCCCATTCAAAATCGAACCCATACTTGGTTCAAAGAAGTAATCTTACTTCTCATGAGTCCTCTTTTTCAGTTCAGTGTTATCTCCTGGATTTGTGTCCAATCCTGCTATCTGGCTGAGGCAGTGATGGAAACCCTTATTATTTTAATTTGAGACCTTTGAAACTAGACCTTGGGTCTAGAAAGAAAAATGAATTAAAAAGGCAGTTGCACTTCAGAGAGGGAACTTAATCCTTAAGAAAGGAAAATTCCTTCTTTGTTTCTGTGGAAGGAAGATTTTGCATAGGTTTTTAAAATAGGTTTCTTCTCCCTGTAAATTGTGTCTAGAAATTCAAAAAGCTAAATCAGGGAAGATGCTTCTTTTGCATTTTTTGGGTTTGCTTTTGTGAAAGCACAAAATTGTTTTCTGTTTTGTTTTGAATATAATTTAGATCTAGAAATAAGATTTACATGTTCAGCCAGAGATAGAAGACAGTGCTGTAATACCGGACTTGTATAAAAATTAGCTTGTATAATTGTTTATTTATAATAATGGTAACAATCTGCTGGGCATTTTTTTAATGTCAAAGAAGGTCATAAGCTCTCCACTGTTTTCTCTTTTCTTACCTTTAGGTGTAACATTAGCAGCAGGAGTTTAAAATGTATGTGTCTTACTGAGGACAGAGTTAAAATTGCTTATATCAGGGACCGCTTGTACTGATTTAATTTACTCACAAACTCTTTGGAGACCTGTAGCATGGATTCTTGTGAAAGGTTACTCGTGTCAGACATAGGCTAGTTGTGAATTAATGCTTGGGACCCATTTAACAGTTACGTAGATTATTATTGGTAATGTGCCGTTTACCAGAACAGGTAAGATGAAAATGCATAAGAGAAAGAGCTTAGTTGTCTGACTTCAGATGCTAAGAAGCAAGTTGAGTTACTATGCAACTGAGTCTAAAAGACAGCCATACAACTTTCTTTTTGGCTCTACCCTGTGCGTTTGTCCCCTTGTAACCGTGTGTGCATGTAACCTTCATCTATGGCCTGCAGTGGGTCACTTATCACAGAACCACAGAATCGATTTGGTTGGAAGAGACCTCTGGGATCATCGAGTCCAGCCTTCGTGGTGCTGGACCTGGTGAGGTGGGTTAGAGGTGAACCTTGTCAGATGTCTAGTTGCTGAAAGACATTCATTCTTGTGAGGAATCAGGGTAGAGAATGAATTCCTAAATGATAAAAACTTTTATCCCTGCTGCTTATACCCTTCCTTCTTGTCTCACTACCCCTACTAAGGCCACTCTACAGAGGATTTATCACAAGGTGCCTTAGGAGCAAGAAGCATGTCTGAAATAAGAGCCATAGATGTCATTAATCCAAGGGATTTCTGCTCCTTGTTTCTCTGCCCATTTGGGTAGAGGGGAGGCACTTCCTAAGGTCAGGCAAGGAGAGCCACTGTAGGCTGTTCCTGGAGACTTAAGCTGTTCATTAGACTGCCTCGTTGCTGTAAGATGAGTAGTAGAATGGTGTTTTTGAGTTTCCTGGTGCTGTAAGATCTTTGCCTTTTAAAATCATATGCTGCTATCAGATATCGAGGAACACCAGCGGACTATTCCTTTTGATACGCTGATGCTAAACCTGAGGACCAGAGGAACACTAGATAGACATAAAAGAGCATTCCTTGTGGCCATTCATCATTTTCTCTAAAAAGAGTGTCTGAATCCAGCATTGTGAGTGGTGTGTGCTTATGTGTATTGAGGCTGGATAAGAGACCAAAGTAACAAAGGTTTTTTTGATCTACAAGTGTGAAAGAAAAGACTGTTTCTCTTTTTCTCATATCTGGGAAAATATTGGATAAGACAATATTATGTAGATGTAGAGCACATCTCAGTTTGTAGAATAAAAAACTGGGAACTGATTGTGTTAAGTACATTGGCTAATTAGACTGTGAAAGAAGCCAGGAGTTTAGCAGGAGCCAAAGTGCTAAGTCATTTATCTAAATAAGTTGATTTGCAGTAAATGCCAAATAAATAAAGTTTTAGGAGGTACATAATACTGCAGAGTTCAAATACATCTTGCTAGGAGGAGAATTTTCTATGGGGTTATTCCACATTTGCCTCCAAAGAGCCTCTGGCAACTTAAAACACTGGTGCTGTTGCAGCTGAAGACACAACATCGGGCTGGGTGGATGGTGGGTCTGACTCCCCTGGGCTTCTCTGTGTTCTGTTCTGGATTTTACATGTTGCTTTCAGAAGCTTTGTCACAAGAAATGTACCCTTTATCAGCCAGGGAGAGAGGAAGAATTTTGTGATCCATCAGTGAGGGTTATGTGGTTTAAGCCCATCTGGACTGGTGAGTCAAGTGCCTTGGGCAAGAAGCTGGATGCCAACCCTTAAGCTCAGAGCTAAGGAGGTTTTGCCAAGTAATGACCTTGAAGTTTAGGAGCTGTGTTTGGAAATTATAAATAGCTGGAGGACGCCCTGGTGACTATCTGCCCTGCTCAGAGGGAAGCAGTCTGCTCTCAACTCACTGCTCTAAAGCTGCTAGCATAGTCTTTCAATGGGGAGCATTTTGTAGCTGGTCATACCTTTTTCAGACCAATATTCTTGTGAACTGTGATGGTTGTCTGTCAATCCTTATCTATGCGATATGAATATTTTTGATGTCCTGTGATTTCAAAATTGAGTTCTCAGCGCCAACCATTTGCTTTTCATGTCCTCCCAAGATAGGAGTTTTAAATAGAGGAGAGGCTATTTTAACAAAATGTGGCACTGAACCTCTTGTTGAAGGGCACATATGAAGACTATATTTATAGTGTGCTTGCATTCTTTCTAAGCTTGGTTTGTATTGTTTATATTTGATGTGTTGTGGCTGATTTGTAATAGTATACTGGAACTTACTCCCTTTAAATAAAGTTTTCACTATGCAGCTGAGAAGCTTGTCTTCTATTTAAAGCAAGTGTCTTGATATGAAAAACTGAACTATGCACTTTCCAACAAAACAAGAACACAATTAAACTTAGTTTTATGAGCAAAGAAGAGGCAAATACTCAAAATGTACTTTGCAACGTAGTAGACATTCTTGTGGCAAATGGATAGGAAAATGCGCTGTTCAGCTGGTGATGATGGTTCCAGCCAGGAATTTTTCTGTCTGTTAAAATGACTTGCTAGGGTATTCTTGAAACTCTCTGCGACACAAGATTATACTGAGCGCCTGAAGAACTGGAGAGGAACAAGCAAGTAGCCGGGCTCATCATGGACATGGGTAGAGTTTGAATGCTTTACCCTCCAGTGCTTCATATTGATACTTTGCACCTCCGTTTGCAGAGATCCCCTATTTCATTACTTTAGCTTTCAATGTGAAGGATTAAAAACATCTCTTCAGTTACCAGGTACTGGATTTAAAGTATCTAGAGAAAAGTGTTTGCCCTTCATAGCTCCTCATAGCTGCTTGCCCATCAACTTATCTTACTTTGGAGACTATACTTACATGGCCCAAAGGAAGCACCTGCTGCTCAAAATGAGGAATGATACCTGCAGCCTGAGCTGTCCTTCCTCACCTGTCTTGTTATGAAGCTCAGTAGGACAAGTGTTGCAGAAGTTCAGTTGTCTCTGTTCTGGTCCTGTGTTTCCTCAGAGCACTTCTATAAAATAATTGATGGGCAGGAGCAACCATAAAGCAAGTTGATTAAAGGGAGAGATGGCTCTGCCAGGTTAAAGATGTTTCATCTCATTTTAAGACCACTGAAGAGAAACAGCTCTACAGCTATTTGATTACCGTGCACTCACTGAAGCCCTGTTCTTGTGCTTGGCTCAGGCATATGGCCCAGAGGAAAACTCAGCAACTTGGTGGGGATGCAGGGAAGCGATGTGAAATTTCATAATGTTAGTTCTTTCCCACCCTTTCTGTAATTTTTGAGGTTTGGCTGCAGCAAAAATGCCCTGATCACAAGCTGCTCAGTGAAGGTCTCGCAGCAGGCTTTGTTGGCCCTGCCTGGCAAGTGACTCTTCCTCGTTTCAGCTGTACACAGAGATTATTGGTCTTTGGCTGCTGAATCCCTTGCCATTGCTTTTAGTGGTGTTATTCATTGTTATACAGGTGGTACTGGATAACCAGTGGAGTCTCTGTAGTAACACATAGACAGATTTATTGTTTAAGGAGGATCTGCCACCATCCTGCCTCCTCTTGGTGGTGGCCCTGATCGTGGAGTAAGAGAAGCAACTGTCACACCTGCTCCTGTTTATGAGAGCTGTAAGAAATGCACACAGGTGCCATCATCTAGCAAACAAGCTATCCCTCCCCGGAGGGGGATGCGCGGCTTGGGCTCTAGCGATGAGTATAATTTGCTACAGGGGCGAGGGTGGGCCTGGCTTAGGATGGCCGGAGCTGCTGGCCTCGCTCTCCCGACCTCGGCCCTGCCGTGAGCGGGCGGCACCGCGGCCGGGCGCTCCGAATGCCGACGG
>NW_009611952.1:0-14030 GCF_000690535.1 Cariama cristata
CACGAATGAACCGAGGCCGCCTCTCTTGCAGGCCCTGCTGAGTTACTACTGCCAAGAAGGCTACTTCCACCACGTCCGGGCTGCGGCCGATGAGGCACTGGGGCGGCTGGGCAGCGATCCGGTGTTCCTTTTTTACCGGGCCTACGGCGCCCTGAGGGCAGGTAATGCGGGGCTGGGGAGCTGCTCGTTGTGTCCTGTCCCTCCGCCGCCTTCCCAAAATGCTGGTCTTTCTTGCGCTACAAAATTCAGTCTTTAGTCTATTACACAGAAAAAAAGTAATGTTATGGAGTCTGAATGTTTTCCATGTTGAGATTACTGGTGTTTTGTGAACTATCACCATGCCCCGAGTTTGAATGAAACTGATCTAACCACATAGTGCTGAAATGAGAAATTAGTATCTTTTTTTTCTTTTTTTTTTTTTTTTTAAATGATTATATGAACATGTGTTAGCTAAATGGGTTCCTTGGGGGGAATTTGAGCCCTGCCCAAATGCCCATTGCATTGTATCAGAAAGATAAATTTGCTTGTTCCAGCTAATATCTCTTCCTTTCAATGCAGCTGTATCTAACCTTGTATCTATCTGCCTCAGAGGAGCTGGCGGCTAATACCTATTGGGAGGATCTTTGTGTACATTAAACCGTCTTGAGAAGCTAAATTATTTAGCTAAATCCATATTTCAAGGATGCCCCAGAATACTAACGAGTAACCCGAAGTTGGGGAGGGCTGTGGCAGGGGGCTAGGAAGGATTCAAAAGATTTTGAGGTGGTGTATCTGTTCCCAAACTCCTGACTTTGTTTGTTTGTTTTACAATCATACATTCCTCTTTTTCAAGATACTGTCTTTTCTGTTAATGTTCAAAAGATTCACAAAAACAAGGCAGAAATCCTAGCTATATAAAGGAACAAAAAGAGCTGCTCAGCACACTGTATAAAACAAATAGTAATGATGATTTTCATCTTTGTGGCAGTTGGCAGAACTAGCACATAACTCCTTTCAAGTTCTCTGCATTGAGATGCTTTTTTGTTGCTTGTGTCTGTTTGAAAGACTTACACAAACAAGTGAAAATGGATGTGTGAATAAGTTATGAAGAAAGTGTTATCAAAAACACAAAAGAAAAAATAGAAGGAAAATTTAAGTCAGACTGACATTTGATGTTGATGCGCTCTGTGGTAAAAATATTATAGCCTGTTCTGTGCTTGTTTTCACTAGGTGACATCCAAGAGGGTATTCGACAGTTGGAGTCTATTAAAAACAAACAGGAGGTGTCACTTTGTACAATGATGGCTCTGATTTATGCCCATAAAAAGAGCCCTAATCCAGGTATGCTCATTAAGACAATACTACTTCATGTTTTAAACAGCTGTGTGTGAAGATCTGAGAGTTGTAGATGGATTCTGCCTATATTAAAAAGGTATACTCCAGCTTTATATTTGACATAGTATCTAGTACTGAATTGAGTGATGCTTATCAAGATTGTAAACAAAAATACCAAAACACAAAACTGTGAAGAGTCAGTCTGAATGTTAAAATAAAACACTAAAAATAAAATCTGACTTATCTACCATGATGAAAAATCTTTTGTGGAAAAAAAAAAAGAATCAAGCTTCTTGTGATTGTTGCTCACTCTTGTCTGATGTCTGTACTTTTGAGCAGAACTGCAATTTAGGAATTTATTAAAGCCACGCCATTTCTGTCTTTCAAGTTACTCTGACCTTGTAAATGGTAAAACGAATTTTGTGAACATTGGTATTCCTTTCTCCAATCTAAAAACTGGGGTTATTTTGCTGAGAATTATGTTCTCAAAACCACAGTTGGTTTATCAGGTAAACTGAGTTGTCGTTAAACTTTTACCCTGGTATCTTCCTGACTGTGCAGATTAGTAACTGTTACTGACAGTTGTGTTAAGCAGCTTGATTTGAAACAGCTCTGACTTACTACATGACTCTTATTTGAGTCCCTGAGGATTAACACTGTAGGGCAGCAAATTTATCATGTATTTCAAGACTGTCTGTGAAAGTCATGGCAGTAAGAGTCAGATATTTGATTTTAATGGCTCCTAAAAAAGGACCAGAAATGAATATGAGTAAAAGAAAATATTTGGCAGTAAGTCCCACACACCAAACGAAATTTCTCTGTAGAATTAACCTGATGAGAGGAACTGACAATAACCATGAGGATATAAGAAAATGAGCGTTAGCATTAAGAAACATCGCACATGTTCCAGGGGTTCTCAAGCTGAATTGTCTTGTGTTCAGCATTTTAGGGCTGCTCTACAGTTAACTGTTTACTTGATTGGCAGACGCTGGTATAAATGTGAACCTTATTGTCAAGTTTCCATTTATCAGGCAGAAGTCTCGGCTACAAATCTAAGGTTTAACAAATAACAGGGTTCTTGCACAAATGTCTATGTTGATGGGAACCCTCTTCTGTCTTTTATGTCTGTACCTGATTAATATTTTTAATTGGGAGGGATTGCCCATGTGTTTATCAATATATAATACAGAAAACAATGTTTGCTTTGGAAGCCTTTGGCTTATGTGCTGCTCTTTTGTAATATTTTGAGATGCTATCAACAAAAGCTCTGAACAAAACCTTTTCAGATCGAGATGCTCTTCTTGAGTTGGATGTAAAAATGAAGGAGCAACGTAAAACAGCAGGACAGCAGGCTCTGTACTTTGCTGGCTTGTTTTTGTGGCATCTTGGTCGTGAGGACAAAGCCCGTGAATATGTTGACAGAATGATCAAAGTATCTGGTGGTGGTAAAGAGGTAACTTTTTTTTTTCCTATGTAAAACAGTAATAGAACCGTGTATACTGTGAAGCTAGACTTATTGCACCAATACTATTTGGAGGTTTCCTTTAACTGTTTTGTGTTCTAATACTTTTTTTCTTAATGTCATCAATTCATTTGACAGGGCCGAGTAGAATTCCCATAATGATTTTTTTGTCTGCTAAGTATTGTTATTTTCACTTAATAAATGAGAGGTCTGCATTGACCAATGGAAATAATACATAGTTATGCCAATTTTTCTACTTGATACTGAGCATCATAATTCCTAGCAAAAAACTAAGCTTGATAGTCTTACTAGAGGGAGACATCTATTTTGAATCTGAAGACTCAAAAGTACCCAGAGGGTTGGGGATTTAAATTTTCTGTAATTGCTAAAGGTAAAGTTTGCCTAGGGTTTTACTGAATGTCATTTATTTTAAAATCTGTGTAAGTATTGTGTGTAGCAATGTCTTACGCATTTAAAGATTAAAGATTCTAGTGAATTTTGATGTCTGTATATAAAGAGATTTGTGAAAACTTACTGTGGTTTTTTTTTTTAAAGGAGGTAGCAGCTTCAATTCAAGGAGAGAAAAAAAAAATTACTTTTTTTTGTAGTCAGACATCTTCAAGGCAGAGCTGTTAGAATTGAATGCATAACTGTTCTCGTATGACACTAGTATTGAACACAAATGTTGTTTCTGAAGTGTTCCTCTGTGTGGTTCAGTACATTGCTCAGTTTGTAATCTACAGTTTTATAGTCTATATAATATTATATGAGTCGGAAATCTGCAACTATTCTAAACATTAATTTCAGAAGTTACATTATGAATTTAATGGCTTTGCTTTTGAACTATCACTGGTTTTTAATTTAAATTGGTAGTTATTTTTAATTACTGGCTAATTTTTACTAATGAAGAAATAACTAAGGACATCACAAAGCATTAATATGTTAATTTCGAAAAAGACTAAGGGTATGCCAGTTTGGTAAAATAGCAGTATTTATGACTTTGCTTATTGAAACCATAGTAGTTGTTTTTTGTTTGCTTGGTTTTATTTTTAAGAAACACTGTTCGGGAATGTTGCTTAGTACGAAGTATTTCCAGCTGAGTATTTAATGGATTTGAAATATGAGGGACATGCATATACATAAAAATGTACATTAGTATTTAAATACATGGAAAACAAATAGTGTTGCTTTTTTCTAGGTTCACTTATACTTATCCCTTTTCCTAGTTTGACAATACAAAGTTATGTGTACTTTGATTTTTTTTGGGAGGTTGTTAGGGGTGCTTAAGCTAGTGAAATTGATAACATACTTTATGTAGTCCTTATATAGAAATAAAATACCAGCCAGTTTCTGTTGCATAACAAGTCATGACCCTGATTGTTAGCAATTACAAAATATGGCTCTTCTACTAATCTTTGGGTTTTAAATACGTGACTCACTCCTTCAATTTTATGTTACAAAAGAGCTAGTGATATTTTATAGTTTTGAATTTTTGTTTTCATGACAATTATACTTTGGTTAAATAATCCAGCACTTCAAAATAGATTTGATTTACTTAAGTTTATAATTAAATGTCTAGAACACATAAGAAAAATATAATTCATTAATTGTAAGTAATAATTCCTTCAATGAAAAGATGTATTTCACCTCTTTAAAGTTCTAAGTACTATATTTTTTTTGTAATACTGGTGAGGATTTGGGAAATGTCAGATCTTTGGCCTTTGCCTGCAGGTTTTTCTTTTTGATCAGACAGTAGAAGAAAAAGAAAGTTCCTTTCCTTTTTCAGCACCCCATATGTTTCTCAGTGTCTCATATAAACAAAATGTTAAGAAAACACTCTGCAGAAATGTTTGCAGCAAATATTCTTACTGTCTTATGTGGTCACTTCTACAAGGTTTTGTTCTGTCTGCTGAGCGTGGTAAGACCATTGTCCTGGAAGTAAATATACTGTTTGATTAATCTAATGATGGAATGAATTACTGATATTTTAGGTTATGCTGTAGACTGGTTATAATTTCAAATATATATTTTAAGTAGTTAAAAATAGATACTTTAAGTCTTTATTTTATTATTAGGTTATTTCTGCTTACTGTATCTAGTATACTTTCTTACTGTCTAGTTAGTGAAGAATTCCAATTTATATTTTGTTTGTAGGGATTGATTTTGAAAGCATGGCTTGATCTCACCTGTGGGAAAGAAACTCACATTAAAAAAGCCGTGAAATACTTTGATGAAGCACTGGAGGAAGGCAATGATGTTTTTGCTCTACTTGGTAAAGTAAGTTTACTTCATGATTTTAACGCTTCCTAAATGTTATATTAGTCTTGTAGAGTGATTAGAGAGATGCTGGAAATAGTTGTCTATAAGTGAGCTTGTTGAAGGAATAGAAATACAGCTCAGTCATACTTTTTTGTTCAGAGTAAAAGACTAGATTTTAGCAGAAATTAAGTTTGAATTGATTTTTGAAATTGTTAAAGGAATATAGAACAGTTGTCACTGACACATTGATTACTAGCACAATAACAATATATTGACACTTCTGTTTCCTGTGGTAGACAGCCCATTTTAAATAGTTTGTAGTTAAAATTAATGAGTAGCCAAGGTTCGTTAGACTTCTCACTTTCTTTGTAGATTAAGACAAAGGGGCATGCCTGGGTTACAGTAATGGTACGCTGTGTCTGTTACCATATGCATAATTATGAATTTCTGGTGTGTTCTTGTATTATTACATTTCTCTAGTATAAAACATTGCTGCAGTGGAATATTGCTTCACTAAATACAATTTCCACCTTTTTGATTTTTTTTTTTGATGAGCTGGTAACTATTTCTTCCCACACATCTGTATTTCTTTTAAGTATGATAAAATATTATGTGCTTTTTTCTTTTTGTTTCTTGGAATAAAATCAGTTACCAGATGATACTGTAGGGTCCATTAGACACCAACGTAAAAAAGTAAGTTATAGGTTAAATACGGTCAGTCTAAATGTATATTGAGGTTATGATTTTACTATATACGCAAGAAAAACTCTTTTTATTCATGTATTTATATGTAAGAAATGAGGTTTCAAATCACTTGAAAATGTAAAGGTACGTGTGATCTCTTCCTTTTTGCGTGGGACACCTATCCATATTACAGAATTGCTGTGTGCCATGACAAAAAAAGTAGTAGCTAAACACTCGTGTGATCATCTATGAACATTGTTAACGCTCTTTTTTAGTTGTCCTTAGTCTGTTTCAAGCATTCATTTTGATGATATTTCATTAAGGGGGTGGCATGAATTGTTTTCTTTATGCGTTTTTCTGTTTCAGAGTATACTACTTGTTTATATCGTAAACATTGTTACTCATTAATATAACATTTGTTTAATATTCTAAAGCTAACTGCAGAAAAAAATTGTTCAATGAAAATAAGAAGGCTGAAATTTGGGAGAGTGTGCCCAACGGTATTTGGTTAGGCATGTGTGCTTGGCTGTGTGTGGACTGTTAAGCTCAATTACCAGTATATCAGAAATTCAGATACTGCAGTTAGATTTTAGACAGACAGCTATCTTGCTATGGCTTAAAAAATTAACTCTTAGAAACTACTGTGTTTGCACCATTTCTGTCTCAAAAATGTGAAACAAAATGACGTGCACACAGTCACCTGGAATATGGTAAGTAAAAAAAATGGGCTTAAAAAAATGTTTGTGGGTTGTGTTCAATATCCTAAAATTATGAGATGCTTTATACAAAGTTATTTGAAACCTAATAAAACAATTTTGCTCTTCAGGTACATCTCTCTGCCTTTTTCTTGCTTGTAACTGCCTAGTAACTTATAAATGCTGCAATTACTCTTGTTATAGAGTGCTTACCATGCACCAGGTTTTACATGTCATCTTTTGCTATTTGGTTGTTGCAGTATCTCTGGTTGTGGTTGATGCTGAAGTAAAACTATTACTTAAAGATTTTTATCTCACTAGCGATTTTTCCTGGTTTCTGTATGAAAGAACTTCTAAATCTTCTCACCTATGTGAGTGTATAGGCTTTTGATGTGACTTGTGTTTTCCTTCCATTAGGCACAGTATTTTGAGGTCCGACAGAATTATTCAGGAGCTTTGGAAACTGTGAACCAGATAATTGCAAACTTCCCAAACTTCATTCCTGTTTTCAAAAAGAAAATGAAGCTGCAACTAGCCTTGCAGGACTGGGAGCAGGCAATTGAAACAGCACATAGGTTGAGTATGAAGTAACACATCACTAATTGTGTTCTTGCCGTGTTTACACCCTAAGTATGCTTTGAAACAAAAGTAGATAGGTTTCCATTCATTTTTAATGAATTTGAATTTGTTAAATCGGGGGGGGGGGGGGAATAAATAAATTAAAATAACTAAAAAGTTTTATTAGAACCCAGCCTTGCCATCAATACATGAATCCATTTTGGATGGAAGCAGACCGCTTTTGAGATAGGCGTGAAGTAACAGAGCTGTGCTTTCGATTCAGAGCTATGACTTGAAGTGACTGTGCAGTACAAGTTATTTTATTCCCCTTTTAGGATAAAACAGATAATTGAGCAAAGGTTTTGTTTTGCTTTCTTTACATTCAGCTTTTGTTTGGCTTTAGACTATTGCAGAAAGATGCCCTCAATTTAGAAGCCATAAGAATGGAGGCCCTGCATTATCTGTGCAGGGAAGGAAATATATCTGAGGTGAGTCTTTTTATAAGCAGACTGTTGAGCATAACACAGCTTTTGTAGGGATTAGCTGCCACATGCAATATCTTCTTTATGTATTCTCCTCATATAGTTTGTCTGGTCCTGTGCTACAGGACTTATCTGCAGGAAGAGGTACATTCACCTGTTCTGACTCAAATGGCTGCTGTAGCTTATTGTTGGGGTGTTTTCTGGATGCCAAGGGAAACATAATTTTTTACCTCCGTCTTTCCAGAGAATCAAGCCAAACAGAAATCTCCTCTGGACAGTTAATTGAATGATGTTGATTTGAATCATCAAAGCAATCTTTTCTTGTTTAAATGCTCTTTTGATAAATTCATAACTTATCATAAGCCTTCCATTAATTGTAAGTATTTTATTACTAGAAATAAGGGAAATAATGAGGTCTTGTAGTGATCGATTTTGGAAAGGGTGTCGTAGTCACTTAACAGCAGTCTGCAGTGTTAGATTGTGTAACCTGTGCTTTGTTCACCCTTCTTTGACAATTACTGGTGGGTTTTTTTTTGCTCTAAGAATTCTCTTTCACTTTTCCTTCTACTCCCAAGATCCTTTTCTGCACAGGGATATATGCAGTATTTTGTATTTATGGTGCTTGTGTCATTTTTCAGGAAATTTTAAAATACATTATCTAAATTGTCATGAAAAATCATAAAATATTTTTAAATATCTCTTTCTCATTATACAAAAATGCTGGTATAATTGAAGTGGAGATTTAGCAAAAAAAAAGTGGTTTTGGTGTGTTGTAGGTTTTTTGAAGTTCTAGAGGAAAAGGTATTTTAGATTGCTTAACACATTTTTAGTTATTGCAAAGAACTTTTTAGTCATTAGTGTATTTGTAATCAAATTTAAGTCTTACTTATGCACAGTCATAGGAAATATAGAGAAACAATAATAATTGCAGACTCCAGTTCAGTAAAGTCGTGCAGGAATGGAACTTGCTGGACATAGTAGGGTGTAAACAAAAGATTTTGGAATAAAATGTCACATGACTAAGATTTATGTCTAGGAAAAAAATTAAAAACCTGACGGGATTTAAATATGATTCAGGTGTCTATACCTAAAATCGTATTAAAAAAACCTATGTACCTTATTATTGTAAACCCAGAAATGTCTGAAGTACCTTAAGTGGTTTAACAAATCGTGAAAGTGCTTTGGTTTTGAACATGTGTGTCTGTATCATACTGAAACCTGAACAAGATTCACAGGTTGGATTCCTCAGACTATCTTACTTTATGGGAGTCTTCTGTTATATCAGATTTGGATCGGGTCTTTCACTTTTTTAGAGCATATTTAGAGGACATGTGATCTTCTTTATTGTCACTTTACTATTCCAAAGTATTTTTCTAGGAATTCCAAAATAAATCTAACTCCAAGCCCTGAAACTCCTGAGTTTAAATTTCAAGATGTTATTGCATAGTAAAGTATGTGACTAGTTTTTAGTGAAAACTGTTTAATTGTCCTAATCTGTTCATTCTTTCTATTACTTATTATATTACTCCTTTTTCTCCAAGGCTTCAGCAAGACTGGGAGACTTAATCAAAGCCCTGGACAGATTAGAACCACGTAATTCGCAGCTCTTCTGTAAAATGGCTTTAGCTTTCAGTAGAACAGTGAGTATACTTTTTTCTTAAGCAGCGTGTAGCTAGCTATATATCCTGGGTTTTGTTTTATTTTTGGGTAGGCAGATGTTAAATGTCTACTAAAAAGTAGATTGCAGACAATTGAAATAGATTACTTTGTGTAGCCTGTGGTAACTACATTTTTAAAGTTTTACGTTCAGTATGGATCACAATACTTAAGCCATCTCATTCCAAAAATGTTCTTACTACTTGCTTTTAAATGAGGAACAGCTTTCTGCAGAAAAGATGCTCAATGTCCACCAGCCATATTCTCAATGTAGAACAGTGATGAGGTTAGTCACGTAGCCTTGAAACTGAAGGTTTCTTTAATCTTTTGTTTATCAGAACCGTTTTAAGGAAGCATTCAAAGCAACTATCAGCTATTACTTGTTGTATGGTATTGTATATTTATGTTTGAATCCAGCACACTTTAATGTCACAATTTCTATAGAATTACTATAGATTATATTAGTCTTGCATGGGATGTTACTGTCTCAACTCCTACAGCAATATTCAGTGTGTTTTTCTAAGTGAATCTGAAAAATAAGAACTTAAGATTTAAAGATTATTCTTACCATTAGTGTGGCCGGAACCAGATAATCCTTCAACATACACAAACCTTAGTTGAAAGAGCATCTGATTTGGCATCGGACAATGCAGAATTTGCTACTGAACTTGGCTACCAAATGATTTTACAAGGGAAAGTGAAAGAAGCTTTAAAATGGTACAAGACTGCTATGACACTTGATGAAACAAGTGTTTCTGCACTAACTGGTAAGGTCTTACACTTTCTTTTGGTTTTTATGGTCTTAAGACAGACGATGCTTTTTTCATCAAGTTTTCTTACTACTACTACTAGAAAAAATCTACAACTATTAGAACAGGTGCATTGGGCAGTACTTTCTGATTCATGTTATGCTGTCTTCCTTGTAGCAACAGTTTCTCCTCACTGGATATGTCTTTTGGTCTTCCTTTTGAAAAGTGAAACTTTTCTCTTTTAAATTAGAACTCTCAAAATAATGGTAAGGACAGAGATGTGACTGTATGTATTTATTTATTTAAATTTCTGTAGTGCCTAAGAATTAGAGAACTCTTAGGCAGTACAAAAATACAAAAATCAATGGCGGTTGATAGAACAAGCTGTCCATGGCTACATACGTGTCTAAATTAGATTGAAAAACATAATGAAGTCAAAACCTCTGATATTTTTCATGTACATGTTACATTCTTTGAAAAAAGAAAAAAAAATTACTTTTGGTAAAAGTCCAATTGCTGTAAACAAAATGGAGAGTAGATATGGCATACTTGCTTCACAGATTTTTCCCTTGCTTTTTTCCTCTTTGACTATGCCGTTGCCTTAAGCAGTACGAAAAATTTAGAGGGTAGGAGTGGTTTCTGTGTGTTTGGGGGGCTGTGTGGGTGATTTTAATTTCATTTTGCTTGTTGTACTTGTTCTGAATTTAGAAACCAAACTTTATGGTGCTTCTACTTAGTCTAGAACCAGTTGAAGGTTTAGTGTTTTAAACTGTGTAATATAAGAGATGAGATCTTTCCATGAAACTGCTTTATAGCATTGCATATGTTAACATATCAGTCATGTATCATCTATCCTAGGTATTTCTAAGTACATAATGTCTGCATTACCATAGGTCTTCATCTATTCTTTCTTCTCATAACACCACTTTATGAAGAGGTTGAGGAGATAAAACAAAGCATCTGCTTGACTAGGAAGATGAATCTGCAATAAAATGTTTAAATATGTTACAGGAATTATTCGTTGTCAGCTACTACAAGGGCAATTAGAAGATGCAGAGCAGCAGTTGGAGTTTCTTAATGAAATTCAACAGTCCATTGGGAAATCTGGCGTAAGAGATATCTTCCTTCATTAAAATACTTTGATTACAATCTGAATTGTGGTCTACTAGCTACTTCATGTTCTATATTTCAGTCACTTGAGCATTCTTAACGGACTACCTTTAAATCTGAATTTCAGTTTTTCTTTCTATCAATCTAAGTTAATGTGTTGCCTAACTTTGCAGCACAAGGTTGTTTGCTTGTAGAGCAAAAGCGTCACTGCCTTCCTGCAGTGCTTTATCTCTGAAGGTAAGTTTGAAATGTCAGGAGGGGAGGGATATTAATTATTTTCAGGATTTTGCAATCAGAAAAATTTACTTTCTTGCACAAATTAAAAGAATACATAAATATAATAAATCATCTGTGGCATTTACAGTGAACACACTAAATGCCTTACAGTATCCCTAAATATAAAGAAGAAATGGCTAACAATAATTATGTAGTATTGTGTAAGTAACAGATGAACATATCTGGAATATGGAGAATGCTTTATTTCTTTTTTTCTGTAGGAATTATCTTTCTTGCTTGCAGTCCTAGCTGTGAAAAAACAGAAGAGACAAGAAGAAGTTATTGCCTTATTGAATGATGTTCTGGACACCCACTTTTCGTCTTTACATGGTTTTCCTCTTGGTGTGGAATATTTTGAAAAACTAAACCCTGATTTTTTGCTAGAAATCGTTAGGGAATATCTTAATCTTTGTCCAGCACAGGTAAGCAGCTGCAGATCCCGTCTGTCTGAAAATGAAAATTATTCTTGGATTTCATTTTGAGATTGGTTAATCATGAAGCAAAAATATAGAAAATTTTCCCTTTTAAAATGTGAATTTATTTGAAGTAAAAGTGTGTTTTCAGATACTATACCACTATATAAAGAAAATGACTATGAAAATACATCTTTTGTGATCAACTTGCAATAATGACACCTGAGAAAACTTGGGATATTTGTTTAATGCATTGTGTCTGTGAATTTATACTTTTTTAGTGTCTCTTTTGATCAGGAAACTTTAAGAATACAGTGAACTATGTCAATATGAAACTAGGATGTTCACACTGACAATTCTATTCTTGAAATATTTTTGTCAGCTTAGGATATCTTCTCGATATACATATGTTCTTCATTTCAGTTTCTTTTGCATGTTGGTAAAAATCAGTGGAATACTACTTTTTTTATATCATTATTGCTAATTCCAAAGAAAAATATCACTTACTTAGATTGCTGATTTTCTGTGACTGAATTTGCTTGTGCTAGTTTTGGCAACAAAGGCATGTAGAACTTAATAAATTGAATGGGGACCTGACATCTCTAAAGCAAAAGAAACACATTTAAAGTTTCTTTAAATAATGTCTTCCTTAAATAGATTATTCTTCTGAAACAGCTGGGAGCCAACTTTTTTTCTCCTGTCATTAGCAGATTTCTGGTCTAATTATAGAACCTTCCCATAAGTATTTGTTTATCTGCAGCTTTAAAATCTAACAGCCAAACAAGTAGTTTTCCATTGTTATGATCTGTCCCACCATCTATAATGAAATGATAATGTTTGAAAGTCTAAAATACCAGTATCAATGACAATTTCATGTCACAGATGGAGATAAATAAGAAGTGTCATTCCATGAGATAGTGTCTTCTCTGAAGATTTCACTGGGGTATATTCCAGAAGTACTTAATGGCAATGTTTTTTAATTTGGAATGAAAACTGTTTTTCCTAAGCAATTGTCCGTAGAAAGATTTGTTAAAGAAAGGATAGGTTTTTCTTGAAGTTTCAGTATCTCTTTGTTGCAAAAAGGAGTTTGTAGGTGTTAGGAACTGAGGAGTTAAGCCAGGTGGTGAAGGCTTCCAGTTTGATAGTGGAGGATTGCTGCTTCCCCAGGGCATGGGCTCTGTGGAAATGTTAGCTGTGAACAGAAGGATCTTTAGGTTGCCTTTTTTTATATATAACAGTTAGCAAGCTAGCTAAAGTAATAAAGGGAAGTGAACATCATTTCTGATAGTGAGCAATTAAAAAGTGGTACATTGTATTAGCAGTTTACATGAAAGTAGCTATTTCTCAGCTGCTCTTTTCATTTTGTTGCTGGCAGTATGGATATGTTATGTGGTGTGGAATGAAGGTAGGAGGGACAGGACCAGAACCTTTTTCTTCTCATCCTTCTGTACATTCATTCCAACTTCAGCTCTCTTGAAATTTAGTTTGTGTTATCATTGTGTTGGATGAGTTGCCATGGTAATTTGGAGTATGTTGGCAAATATTAATGGACTGACTCTTCAGCTTATGTCAAATCTGAGGTGTTTTATCATCCTTGAAGTCCATGAGGCTGTCTTATGCTCCTGCTGATATCAGGAAGTTGCTTCCTTAAATTTGAAACATATTTTTATATTTCTTCACAATTACACCTTTCAGCTTTTTGGGCTGAAAAAAATAACGATGCTTTGCTATTGCTCATTTGTGTTCAAAGTGAAGTTCAGAGTTAAAATTAAATCTAAGTCCAAAACCTGTCAACTGAAGTGTTGGGGGGATTTTTTATTTTTTTATTTTTTTATTTTTTACTCCTAGCCTGCAAGTCCTGGGCAGTCTCCTTCACCGCTTCTCAAGCACTGTGCTTCTGTTCTTGAAACTGTAGTAAAAACTGTGCCTGGTCTTCAACAAGCTGTGTTTTTAATTGCAAAAGTGAAATACTTGTCAGGTAATAGTTATATGAATCATTAGCTATCCACCTCTTTAGTTTCTTTAACATAAAAACGTAGTTTCACACTTTTAAATTATAATGACTATTTTTCTTTCACTGCAGAATGCTGCATTACAGCTAAGTGATTTGCACTGCCTTTTTTGTGATTTGTATGAGTGTATCTTAATTGTACAGACATATAAACATGGGAGTTTTTATCTATTGTTTCTAAAAAAGATCACTTATTGAATGACTTACAGATGGAACAATGGGAAAACACCTTACCGTTGACCTGGTTTTGATTTAATTTCATAGCCTCATGATACTTCATATATGAGTTTATTCACTAAATACTCACATTTATTTTAAAAAAACAAATTGTAAAATTGGTGAATAATTAATAAAACCTCTG
>NW_009611952.1:14055-27422 GCF_000690535.1 Cariama cristata
TTTCCCTTTTAACTTCCTAGGGGATATTGAAGCAGCCCATAGTAATCTACGTTACTGTCTTGAAAGGAATCCTTCTTATGCAGATGCACACTTACTGATGGCCCAAGTGTATTTGGCTCAAAACAATACTAAGCTATGTTCTCAATCCTTAGAACTTTGTCTGAGCTACAATTTTGAGGTGAGTTGGACAAAAGAATGAAACTGTTTTATTCAGTCAGTCATCTGAAGTTGTATGTTTTTCTATGTAATAATTTTTAAACTGAAATTTTATGTCTCTTCCACTATAAATTTAACATCTGAATGTTTATATGAACATGGTGTCTGAATATTTATCAAAGAAATGACCATAAGGACAAAACCAATACCTTATTTGCAACATATTGAAATAGTTTTGAAATACAAAAGAAATAAATGGTAGCTTTTTCTCAAATCCTTATGTAAATATTAAAAACATGTTATATAAACAGAATTTGTAATTCCAGACTAACCTTGCAACAGTCTTTAAAAGCCAACATAGAAGGACTTGAAGAGTGATCCAATGTTGTCTCTGGACTTTTTGCACGGGTTACTAATGAAGATAATGCACAGGTGCATGAGAGGATCAGAAGGGGTCTATAGTTGCATCTTGACAATTCATGCTGCTTTAAGCACTCTTAAGAGAGTAGCCATACACTATGCTGTCTTCCATTAACGTCACCTCTTTGTCCATCTCGTCTGTCCCTTCAGGAGCAAATTTGGTAAATTAAGCACTATATTAGAAAACTTCCAGTGTTTTGCAGTGGTCCTCACCAGTTTTATTTCTTAGGGCTAATACATTGCAGTATTGATTTACATAAGATAGTAGGAAGAAATTCTTCAGTGTGAGGGTCGTGAGACAGTGGAACAGGTTGCCCAGAGAAGTTGTGAATGCCCCCTGTCTGGAAGTGTTCAAGGCCAGGCTGGATGGGGCTTTGAGCAACCTGGTCTAGTGGAAGGTGTCCCTGCCCATGGCAGGGGGGTTGCAACATGATGATCTCTAAGGTCCCTTCCAACCAAACCATTCTATGATTGCAGTATGGAATTTTTGATTTGTTGACATCAGTGGAACTTCATGCAGGATTAACACTGAGTTGGGAACCCTCTACACGGCACTCCTTAGGTCTGAGTTGTGCGAAGTCTCTTGACTTCAGAGCTTAGCTGAAAAGTAACAAGCTACCATTTCCTTGCAAGTATGTTCCCATCTTGGTTTCTTCCTCCCAAGTTAGAGAAAAAGCTGAAGATTAACTAGGAGACACTGCAGTGCTTGCAACTTTGTACACAGTTACATTTGCCTTACCAACATTTCCTTTTTATGTTAAGTATGTTTTAAGAAGGTGGAGAAATGACAGGCAGGACTTGTGTGAAATAATGATTGTATACTTCTTTTAATTAATTGCCTGATGAAGTGTGCATACAGCAGTGTGAGAGACGCTCGGAATGCCTTAAAATTCAACCTAGTTTCAAATAATGCTGTAATGAATGTTTTTCTGTCCCAAAGTCTCATCTCATGTAGTAGTTTTTCTTTTTTAATTAAAGACTTACATAATTACTAGTTTGCATTCTCTTTGAAAATTCTAATATTTTCATAAGTAAATTACTGAAATTGAAATCTGGTATATTTGGAGGAAAGAAGGAATGAAGGTCAATATTTAAAAATAAAAATAAAAAAACCCTCTTCTTTCAAGGGCTTTGAATATTCTGCATAAAGTAAAATTTAGAAACTCCTTATCTCATGGTATTTTTTTTAGGTGAGGGAACATCCTATTTATCACTTAATTAAAGCCCAAATCCAGAAGAAGATGGGAGAATTGTCAGAAGCTATTAAGACTTTACAGATGGCAAAGAATTTGCCCGGAATGAGAAAACCTACAGCTTCTTCAAAAACTAAAGGAAAAAGAATTGAGATTGATGCAAGTGATCGTGTGTCTGTCTTCCTAGAGTTAGTAGAAGCTCATCGTTTGAATGGAGAAATGGTAAGATGGCAAAACTTGTTAAGATGTAATATATACCTGAAAACAACTTCCTGTTCCCATTGACAGAAGTGTCTATCCTTATTAGTTCAGAATAGAAAACCATCACTTCTTTTACCAAGAGGATTTGCTTAGTAAAATTTCCAAGATGTTAGTATCTGACTTGACAACTTGTCCCTTAAATTGTACGGAGGGAAAAAAAAAATACTTGCAGGTGCTCAATTTTGAGTCTACAAAACTTTTAGTTTTGAGGAGGAGATACTGTTGATGTTCGTTTGCTGGTATGTAGATTCCTGTTTTGCTGTCAGAATGCTATTAGAAATATTTTTGAATCGTGTCCTTATCTTTGTGTAGCAGCATCATTAGTATCAGCTGTATCTTAACAAATAGTAGGATACTGCATATGTGTAAGGATATAAGAGAAGCCATATAATCGTGTAGTTGGAAGCAATCTCTGGAGGTCATTCTGCTCAAAGCAGGACCTGTTAGACCAAGGTGCTAAGGGCATTCCAGTTGAATTTTGAGCATCTCCTTGTATATATGCAACGCAAATGTTATTTTCTTTACTAAAACTTTCTCTGGTAGTTCATATCACATAAATTTTATTTACAAAATCAAGAGGAAAAAAGATAAATTAAATGTTTTAGCCAAACAAATGGATACTATGGTTTGGGGATTTTGTGAGTTTTGGTTGGTTTATGTAATGCCCCCAGACATTCATTTGCTTATGATGTCTTTATTTTTGGCTGTTCAGCAACCGGAAATACATTAATTCTATTGAGTTTATTATTTGCAGCATGAAGCTGCTATAATACTGCAAGACGCCATTAATGAATTTTCTGGAACTTCTGAGGAACTAAGACTTGTAATTGCAAATGCACATCTGGCAATTGCTCAAGGAGATGTTGAACAAGCCTTGACTATGCTCCGAAATATTACACCTGAACAGCCTTACTTTGTACAAGCTAAAGAAAAAATGGCAGATATTTATCTTCAGTACCGGAAAGATAAGAAGTTATATGCTGGCTGCTATAGGTAAAAGTTTGTGGAGTGTGTGTGTGTATATTTTCCTAGATGTTTAATGGTAGCATGGTGAGCTCATTTTTTCTCTTTCTACCACCGTAAATCAGAAATATTTAGTGACATAATTTGTGAATTAATTTGGGTAAGTGTTGTAACATTTAAAACAGTGATTAAAGTCCTATTTTGGAAAGAGATCTCAGATTTTTTTGTTTTATTTTCAGAAATAAAAAAACACTAAAACCTACAGAGGATAAAATTGTTGTGCTGTATTTGTTGTTGTTTAGATTCCAGTATTGAGTTAAATATTGAGCAAGGTTCTGTCTTCTGTTTCCAGAGACCTAGTAGAAAAACTGCCAAGTGCTCATACTTTTCTTCTTCTTGGTGATGCGTACATGAATATTCAAGAGGTAAGTGCTTGCTAGAGTTTAATAGAATGATTGAATCATTTGTTGACTTTGGCAAGTTGAGACAATGTAGCATGCTGACATTTATTGATTGGTAGTTGGCAAACAAACTGCTTTAGTATGTAAAAAAATTTAATTACTAGCTGTGAATGTGACTGTTCTAAGTTCAAAGAAAAAGCTGTTGAAAGTTTTTCTTTTTTTTGCTAATAACTGAGCAGGTAAAAGTCAAGGAGGGAATTTTATCTAGAAGAGCGCTGACCCGTAAGACTAACAAAAATCTAAAGTGAGAAGTAAATTAAATTCAGAAAGCAGTTGGAGATGCTTAGAAGAGTTCTGAAGCTTAGAATAATTCTAGGTAACTTAGTTCTCATATTGAAAGTTTTATTTAAGAATTTTAAATTATTGAATTCCTATACATTTTTTTACATCCTTTACTTGCTTGATGAGCTGGAAATGCTATTCGGTATTTGTAGAAGACGATGTAGCCAAGTGGACATAGGAATCTGAAGGATACACATTTAAATTCATATTTTGAAAGAACAGATGGGTTAGGACATGCAACTAACAGTTAAGATTACCAGTTTGGGGATCTGCAGGTGATTAACGGTTGTTTACATATTAATATTTGTATGTAGTTTTCTCAATAATGAAGAATTATAAAGCAAAAGGGAATTGGTTTAGATCTGCTATAACACGGCTAGGGGAAAGAAATGGTCGTGCAACGCAGTAATAAGGTTGCATAAATTTGTTAACTAGTGAAAAATAGTAGTAGACAAATTTCAATGGAAAAATAATTGGGTTAATTCAAACTCATTTGTTTGCCAGGTTCTCTCCACATTCTATTTTAACATAGAAATGTAGATCTACAGGAGCTTTACACTTCCTGTGATTTCATATTAACCATTTCATAGCCTCCATTCTCTCAGAAGTATTGTAGCTTGTGAAACAGTACTACTTGGCAGTCTTCCTGGAGGTGTTACCAGATTTTGTTTTCTTCATACGCTTTTTATCTTAATCCTTGACTTCTGTGTTTTTATCTTTTACTGTTGAAGCCTGATGAAGCCATAGAAGTCTATGAGCAGGCCTTGAAGAAAAATCCAAAAGATCCAGCTTTAGCAAGTAAAATTGGAAAAGCCCTAATCAAAACACATAACTATTCAAAGGTATTCTATAAGTACTGTATTAGGCTAATTAAGTATTATGTCCATTACTGTCAGCATGTGGGCTTTGTCTGATTTTGTTTTCAGGTTGAGTAGAGGAAGCTTTTCACTTTAAAACGCTAAACAGGCTTTTTCTCCTGAAATTCAGTTTGTAGATCCCCTTCAAAATATCTGGTCACTCAGCTCTGTGGACCTTGCACAGGACAAGGAAGGGAAGAAAGTGTTTTGGGACAGCCTGGGAGGGAAGCAAGCTGGGCTGTAATGCTGGGGAAATGATGTGGTTGTACGCTGAGTGCTTACATACAGGAATCTTGAACTTGGGTCTTTTATGTTTTGTTTACACCTCAATGAGCCTTTTAATACAATGTTCTTAAATAGTCTTCATGTTGCCAAAAAGACTTAAGTGTTTTATGCTTACAGTATTCTTCTGCATGTGTGCTATGAAAGAAGCTGAGAATGTATTATTTCTTTTTTGGAGGAAGCCAACATTTTCCCAGCTTGGAATGTACATTCTGTACAAGTGGCGCTGGCAGGGATTGATAGACAAGTTTAAATTGCAGAGGAATCAGTGCTGACTTCCTAACTTTCAGTATCTGCTCTTTTTCTAGTCACTTGCGTTGAAATAACAAACAGTGGGTACAGAAGTGGGTACAGAAAGTGCCTGAGAGACCAAGTAAGAGAAATGCCTCTGTGCTTTGTTTCAGCAGTGCTTCTTCCATAAATGCTTAGCAGAGTCTTTCTCTGTAGTTATGGAAGTTATTTCAAATAATGGTGTCTCTGTCTCTCTTGGAGAAGTTACGAGGGCTGCGAAGATGATCAGAGGGCTGGAACACCTCCCCTGTGGGGACCAGCTGAGAGAGTTGGGGTTATTTAGCCTAGAGAATAGAAGGCTTTGGGGAGACCTTAGAGCAGCCTTCCAGTACTTAAAAGGGGCCTACGGGAAAGATGAGGAGGGGCTCTTTATCAGGGAGTGTAGTGATAGCATGAGGGGTAACCATTTTAAACTGAAAGAGGGTAGATTTAGATTAGATATTAAGAAGAAATTTTTCAATGTGAGGGTGGTGAGGCACTGGAACAGGTTGCTGAGAGAAGCTGTGGATGCTCCTGCCTGGAAGTGTTCAAGGTCAGGTTGGATGGGGCTTTGAGCAACCTGGTCTAGTGGAAAGTGTCCCTGCCCGTGGCAGGGGGTTTGGAACACAATGGTCTTTAAGGTCGCTTCCAACCCAAACGATTCTATGATTCTATGAAATCTGTTTTCTGCATTGGATCCAGGGCAGGACTGTTAGCTCCCATCATTGCTTCTTGTCAGGCTTAATATTGATTGAAGGTTTCAGTCTGAGTTTGTGTACTACCAGCTTAGATAAATGACACTGCACAGACTCTTTCATACAATGTACTAATATGCCATCATCTTACCTGTTTAAAGTTGCATGTTTATTACCATTGTGCCAGGAGGTTGCCAAAGAAGAAACCTGGTGTTAGCTCCATGGAGTAAACCCAAAGGTTCTGCATCTTCTGGGAATGTCTGTTTAATCTTTTTTTTTTTTTTTAGGGAGATGATTAATGACCAAGCAAGTTACTGAGCGGTGACTGGGGAGTTCTGTTGCACAGAAATCCTACTACACATTTCTTTCTTAACACATTGGATGTGAAATATTCGGTGTGTTGTTCCAGGGGATATACGGTTTTTGTATTTGTGGCATACGAGCTGGTTCTTGCGTATGTGCAGTGTGATTAGTCAACTGCACTTTCGCTGCTTTCAGGCTGAATAGAAGGAAGCCTTTCACTTTAAAGCACTAAACAGTCTTTTTATGCTGAAAGTAAGTTTGCAGATCCCCTTCAAAATATCTCACCAAAGGCACAGTTACTTGTTGGTGGATACAAATGTGGTGAATTGTAGTTCCGGTGATTTGCAGTGTATGTGGTTTTGGGCCTGCACTCAAAACCATGTTTGATTACTTCTCCATTGACTCAGTCTTGTTACGTCTCCTAGGCTTAGCATTGGCCCGGAGAGCAGTAATAGAGGCTTTAACTTCTTATTGTAGGAAAAACAGAAGAAAATGGGGAAAACTTGCAGGAGCAAATTATTTTATTTGGGCAGCCTCAAACTGCTGGAGGGTCTATCCAAATTGTGTTTTGTGTTTGCAGTGTTAGAATTTTCACTTGCTACTGTTTGGGTCAGTATTGCAAATAGCTCAGTATATGATTCCTATCTTGCTCCATGGTTCTTCAAACCTTTTTTTTTGTGTGTGTAATGATCTAATGTATTGTGAGGATTCTTAGAGTTGCTATAGAAAAACTTGTCATCTATATGGTGACGGGTGTTTTACGGACTTTAATATTTTTTTATTCTGAGGCTTCATCTATATTATCCTTAGGATGCTTAAGTCTAACCTGCCTGATATGTGCATTATTATGCGTGTTTAAACATGTTCTATTTTAAAACAATAAAAGGTAATAAAGTATTTCAAATTCATTTTGGAAATGTAACTTTTCAACATAATTACAATTCTCATTTTTCCTTTTTCTTAGAGAAGTAGCATCCTATTTCAAGACTATTTGTTATTTTGAAGTGTTATTTGTTGTTTTTTTTTTTTAAACTGTAGAATAGTAGTTTGATCCAGAACATTGTAAATATTTTACTTTTTTATTTGCTATGATTGTCAGTGTTCATGTTTAAAAATGCAAAGAGAAGACTCCTTTCTATTAGATTATGCTTAGTTGGTATTTTTAAACTTTTCGTTAGTTCTTTTATCTTCATTTTTTACAGGTAGACTTTGGGAAAAGATTTGTTCTCTGTATACAGTAAAACAGAACTTTTTAACTTTATAACTCCAGTCTGACTGGAATTATACAACTTCAGCAGCTAATGAACATGTAGCTTAGTTGGCAGTGATCCTGTCAAAGATAGAATGTGATAACATGGTTACGCTATGTAAATGCATGTTGTATCAAAATGTGGGCTCTAGTTATTCTGTTTATCTTTAATTTGGTATTACATCTTTGGAAGCCTGAACTTGCAACTAAATAACATCTTTTTAATACAGTTTTTATTAGAAATTACTTGGTTACAAGAGAAGTGAACAAAGTATAGAAAACTCTTAAGTAGCTTGTCTTTAAATACCCAGGTAGCAAGGTTGTTGTCTTTAAGATTTGTCTCTAAATAATACTCAGATTTCTGTTTCTTCCTTTTAGGCAATCAGTTACTATGAGGCTGCATTGAGAAGTGGTCAACAGAATTTCCTTTGCTATGATTTGGCGGAGCTTTTAATGAAACTGAAGCAGTATGAAAAGGCAGAAAAAGTACTTCAGCAAGCTTTAGATCATGATCCTGGTAGGAATTTTATTAATGTACAGCAAAACATACAATTTCTACTGTTGTTTCTGTTTTCTGCATGATTCTAAGGAATAAGCAAGTTCCATACAAACTTTTTTTGAACTGTAAAGCACAGGATTAAGTGATAAATGAGAAATGCACTCTAAACTAAACTTCACTTACATTTAAAAGTGCTTTTGCCAGGACTTTTAAACTTGAAACGTCTGTGATAGATGAAGTCAGTAAATACAATAGCAGGGCTCCACTTTCTCCTCTGTGCTAACAAATGTTCTGATTCTGAATTGATCAAGTACAGATGAGTCAAAAAAAGAAGGGTTGTTTAGGTCGTAAATGCTACCCAGTATCCTTCAGAGCAAAGAGATTGAACTGGTTGAAGACATGCCTTGGGACTTTTTTACGTGGTAGGAATATGCACTTGCAAAGCTGAAACTTGGATATTTTTTTTTTCCCCTTGTTTTTGTTAAAAGGCAATTAAAAAGTTTTAGGGTGTTTAGTGTGAGCTACTGAGCTATACCCTTAATTAAGGGAATCTTTTTGCAGTGGTTTAATTGTATTTGTTAACTTTGTGGCTATGTGAATACAGAAACAGTATTATCAAATCTTGTTACTAGTTCCTTCTGTAAGTTTTTCTTGTATCACTGTTTTATTGGTCTTTCAGACTGTGCAGGCAAGTGTTGGTTTTCTGTCTTGTTTACTTCTTACTGAAAAAAATCCTCTGATTTAACATTATATTCCTGTCTTAGTTAAGCCTTTGAGGATCTTCTAGTGTGGAAAGATAAAATAGTAAATAGAATTTGCCCCATGTACTTTAAAATTTTCTCTTCCATCTTACAATGAAGCAAAAAGTACATAAGCCAATATTCTTTTTGTACATCTTTGATACGCTTTTTTCCATGTAGAGAATGTGTGTGTGTATCATTGGCTGATTGGGAAAATTATTGAACAGTTTACTATCTTTTCTTAGAAAAGCTAAAATATCCTTTGTTTGTGAAAGAAAAATGAAATATAGGAAGTGTACTGGAGGGAATGATCTTACATGGTTAACTACATGACCTAATCTCTGATATAGAATAGCATGTCACAATACAGTACTTTGAAGACAGTTTGCTAGTAGAGTATAGCTCAATATACTTTTATTTTTTTAATTTTAATAAATATAAAATGTGGATTGTGGTGGCTTTTATGTTTTAATACGGAACTGTGGAATGGAACATACCAGTTTGTCAATAGATTAAAATGAATACAAGCCAGGGAGAATTTGTATTCTTCAAATACTGTTTTACACATATGTATTTTAACCATTATTCAACAGTAGCTTGCTGTTTTTTGAGTAAACACTGAAATATTTAGTTAAAATAACTGTTTGTATTCACGTCTGTTCCAGACGTAGTTTGGAACCAGAAAGGTAGTTTGAGGTCTGACTAGACATTTCGTCAAACAATCTTACACTTTTTGGGTGTGCAGTAGCACTCATTGAATCAATTTGTACATTTTTCAGGGACTTTGAGGAGAATTTAGATGTGAAATGTCAGGAGTAGCTTTATTTCCTGTACACTTAAATCAAAAGCTTTTCTCTCATATTTCTGAGAATGCAAATAGACTAGACAGACTTTTTTTTTTTATTCCTTTTGTATCTTTCAATGTCTTTGGCCTTAAATCTCACTTTGGTTTTAGGTTGAAATGTTTACTCTGCCTGCTAACAGCACACAGAGTCAAATCACAATCCTAAATACATAAGATCGAGCTGTAAACTTTTCACTGAAGCTCTTGCCTGGAGTATGTGGAGATCTTCATCTTTCTTTGACTTTACCAGGATCAGTTCTTACAAGAATAATGTTTGTTTAATGTAATTCTTACAGTTAATGAATTGTCTTCTCTGATGGAAGATGGACGTTACCAGGTGCTGCTGGCAAAAATTTACAGCAAAATGGAGAAGATTGATGAAGCTGTTATTTCATTACAACAGGTAAAGGGAAAACAAAACAAAAAACTATTAAAGCTTGCAATGTCCTCACTTTTATCCCTAGTTTCACTTTTAACCCAGATTCTAACCATAGGATTTCTGTGAATAAGGAAAATGAATACATGGTAGGGATAAAGCACCAGTGACTGGTGAGAAAGATAAAGAACATAAGTGGTTAGAAAGTCTAAGCTTTTTGTAAGCAGTGTTACCTGAATTTGAATCACATGCAGGCTTTTACTGGAAGCCTGCATTCATATTATGCTGTAATTTGTGTGTGGAGCATAGTTTTAGCAGAGCAAATAAAATTCGCTATGAGGACAACTAGGTTGCATATATTTAGCTCAGCATAGAACACCACTCATAGAACAGTCTGGAACAGCTTTCAGTGGCTACTTGTCACTTTGTTGTACCACTGTTTATTTTAAATAGCAGTAATAAAGTCTGTTCATTCTGGAGTTAAATATTATCACTCAGACTGAGGCTTGAAAGAACAAAGTTGGAAGCTAGAGATAATTTAATCCTTTTAGAAGATGGTTTCTCAACACGAAGGTTGAGCAAGAGATTGGGTCAGTACTTCTCTTCCATCATACGTCCACTCTGTTACAGAAACAGTAAACCTTGGCAGTGTCTTCTGACCAGCAACAAAAGTAAATTATGTAGATTGGTTAGAAAGATAGTTGTACCTAAGAGTTAAAATCCTATTGGTATTGCTATTTAATCTGTTGTTGACTTTTTTCCTCCCCATTCTCCTTTAGTAAATTTCCCCCAAAGAAGTCTACTTCTCTTATTCTTTTCTTCACTTCTTTAGTTCTTTCAGGTTTCTCACTATATCACACTTCAAAAACTTTGTTTGTCTTTCCTCTCCTTTTTTCTTTTGTTGTTGATTTTGTTACTGTCCTCAAAACTGTCCTTCCTTGTACCTGTTCTCTTGATAAAATCTTTTCCTGCTCCTTTTCCTTTTGGTGCCACATTCATTTACACAAAACCTGTATTTTGACTATTTCAGCAGATCTAAATGCTTTGTGATGTTATTGCCTCTTCTTCAACAGGTTTTTTCCCTTAGTTTTCGGAGTAATGTTAGAAGTTCCCCCCAGATTTTGTGCTTTATTTCTCCTTCCTTGCTAGGCAAAGTGGTAGGGGAGTGAGAAGCATGATAATATCAGGGGTTTCTTGTATTCAACTTGTGAACTTTTAAATCAGTGAAGCAGCTCTTCTGAGTTTTTATTTCAATGTTAAGATAGTTACAAAACTGCTTGAGGAGAAAGGAGGAATCTCTTGTGTGTTAATTGGCTTGAATTCCAGTTGAAATCAAAGAAAACTGATCAGGCGTAATCTGAATTGAGCATAGTTATTTCCTTATCTGCCCTCTTTTGAGGCATGTGCTATTAACAAAGAGCTCTACCTCCATGCTTCTGCTAGGCTTTTCTTAATCATTCCCTAAATGAAGGACCTCAGAAAATAAAATTTTGAAGGGTTTTTTTGCTCCTGCCCCACCCAAGTTTTCTGTGCTAAATAAGGGAGTTAAGTACATACATCTTCTTGGTTTTGACCTTTGAGATCTTGTTTATACACCTTATCAAAAGCTTAATTTTTAAGAAAAAAAAGGAAGAAGGCATGTAACACTTCTGTTGAATATTTTTGATGTAGGAAGATAACTTGGACACTAAGGAAGTTCTTAACAGGAACCCATGGAGATGGTGATAAAATTGTTCTAAGCAAAACTGTAGGGCTTGTGTGCAAAAGCATTGCTCTTCTCTTTAATAATGAGGCTTTGTTCAGTCATGTCCTACACCAGCGTTTTTTGTGATTACAACTCTGCTAGTAGTTATAAATTGAAACATGACCATTTGAATTGGGGAAGAGTTTAGTTATAAATAATGCAAGGAACAGAAATATGGGGGAAATTTAGACTAAAAATGTGTCATCTTTATTCAAATTAATGTATTTGACCTAAATATTCCTTAGATGATGTATTAAATAAGCTTGTTCATACTACCCTTTTCATCAAGTACACGGGGGTAAACTGGATCCCTCCCTGGCTTTTTGCTTTAATGTCCTGTTTCTTACGTTTCACAAAATGCTATGTGTATGATTATCTAAAAATTATGTTCTATAAAGTGTAAATTATACATTATTGGATTGGCACGCAGTTGTCATAAGGAGTATTTTAGAAAAAGTGTATTGGGATTCCATCTTGAAAGTGTTGAACAGTAGGTTGCTTTTCAGCCTTTTTTAATGTGAATTTTGGGGAAGCAAGGCAGTTTGAGACAGGTTGCTGAGGGAGAGATATTGGGGGAGTGTTTTGTTTTGCTTGTTTTCACTGATGTTTTTTATAGCGGAGACATTTTTACCCACTTTTTCATTATTTGGGGGTTTTAATCTATAAAATACATAGTATGCTTATAGAACCTTTTAAAAATTTAAAGTAGATAATATAAAATTCATTCCTTTGAAAATTTTTGACTGTTCACTCCTTTCCCCACACTAGGCTCGTGAATTACAAGCTAGAGTGCTTAAACGGGCTCAAATAGAACAGCTGGATGCAGTTCCTGCGCAGAAGCAGTTAGCGGCTGAAATTTGTGCTGAGATTGCAAAACATTCTACAGCCCAGCGAAACTATGAAAAAGCAATTAAATATTACAAAGAAGCTCTTGTTCACTGTGAAACTGATAACAAGGTCAGTTCTCCCTCTGACTATTTTGGAGTGATTTTCCATTCACTTTTGATACCTAGCAATACATTTTTCCAATTATCCACAGTGAGAAGTACATTTACAATTATTTCTGCTTTGACACACATAAAACCTTGATCTTTTTCCCCTTCATTGCTTAGCATGATAAAATAGTTGTATGTACTGCTAATTTCTGTCTCTTGCACAAAGTCCTGATTCAAGTGGTGGTCTGCATGCACTCAGAGTTGTCCATTAGATCGTATAGTGAGCCTGTCTTCATGTACCAGTTGAGGATGTGTAAGGTATGGCATGATAATAATGGAAATTGTTTCAATCTTGCTTGTTGTCTGTCTTCTGGAATGAAGTGCAGTGATTTTGATCAGTCCAGACAACTTCTGTCTTTTCTGTAGATATTTTAGCAGTTTTAGACTTTTATCTGGACTTAGTAGTATTACGATTTTAGTCACAAAATGTTGCTGCTGTTGAGCTGTGATTATTGCACTGCTGCTCTGTTCACTGCACTGTCTCTTTCCCACAAGTCTGCGTGTTGATAAATGCTGGTAAATTTGAGCTTCTTTTTATCCCCCTTCTTCCTCCCTCTTTCATAGCCCTGTGTTTTAGAGATAAGAGAGGGAGAAGCGAAAGGCTAAGGAATTTGTAATAAGCACCAAAGTTAAGTGTCAATTTTAGTAGTTTTTTTAGATTAAAAATAAATAAATATAATTTTCTTCAAATTTCCACAATTTTCTAGCATGTGTTTATATTTAGGTGTATGAACAAGTATTTAGGTGTGTGAACAAGTCTATGGGGCCGGATGGGAT
>NW_009611953.1:0-8996 GCF_000690535.1 Cariama cristata
TGGGAGAAGGGCGAAGGTGAGGAGAAGGCTGGGGAGGGTGCAAAGTATAGCACCATCAATTTGTACCAAAAAATTTGTGTTGGACCAAAATGCTTCGCCTGGGACTGCCAGATTCCACGCCTCATTAGCTTCTACTGTTAATTGTACTCCTCTGCCCAGGATCTTTTCCTCAGGGACATGGCTACATGTCCCCGCTGCCCCCACACAGCTCCCACCACCTCCCACCTCCCACGGGTGGGTGCCGGCCACTGCTCTCGTTTTCTTCTCCAGTTATAAACTGCACGAGTCACTTCAGACTGTGCCTGTTCAACACCAAATTAGCACTCCAAAATGAACTGAAAAGGAAATGAAAAAAGAGGGAAGATTGACTACCCGCGAGGTGGCACCAGAAGAACGTGGCCCACAGCCGCAGCGGTCAGGAGGGGAGCTGAAACAGCAAGGATTAATTAAATGTCATACGTGTAACACGCTGAACCTTCGTGTCCTGTTTCCCTGGGCACTGAGGGAAACTCTGAACCGCAGAGGAGGGCTGGAGAAGGGTGCACAGCAAGAAGACGGAGACTCGCCCGGAGTACGGCTCTTGGGGAAGATTTCCTGCTGTCCTTGTGCTCGGCCACTCTTCCCACAGTAACCAGTTAAAGAAATCATCCACCAGTAACACCCTCCTGTGCTGCCCCCATCGATGCCTCTCTTCTGTCCCTTCACTCTGTTTTTCCATGCCCTACTTTGCTCTGCAGGTATTGCGAAAGAATCTGCCCGACGCTGTCAGGACTGCTGCGCATCACGCAAATTTATGTCTAATTCCTAACGCTCTCTGTTCAGAAGGTGCACCCAAACGGCTTTGTCATGAACGCCAAGACAACACTCCAAATTTGGGAACGGACACTGGGATAACGAGTGAATCAACTCCCTTGGCATGAATATTACAGATGTGCCACAGAAGCACACGTCAGACTAAAAAGGCAAAATAAAAATTGCCAGGTAGAATTCTCCTGCGAGGCGTTCTAGGTCCCATTTATCAGGTCAAATAAGCATTTGCTAGTACCAGCTGTAAGGCTGCTTCCAAGCACGATCCGCTGCAGCTTTATTCACCGCTAAGAACAACCTCCTTTTCAACCTCAGCGTAAAAAATTCCTTGTCACACTGGACAACGCGTCGTAAATCTGAAGGCGACTGCCCATTCACAGCAGCCCTCTGCTTTGCTCATACTTACACTGGGTAACAGGGGATACAATAAGAGGTTTCACATCAAGACAATTTTTAAGTCACATATTTTTTTTAAGTTCCCCTTGTCCAGAGTCATAGCAATCTGAAACACAGCTTGAGCACAGGAAGAAGCTCACAGGGCTATCGCCAGTGTCTTCTCCAATGTTTTGAATATTATTGTGCTCAAAGCCCTATGGCAAGCGAGGATTTTACTCTGAAATGACACAACTGCTCTTTTATACCTGTTTCCTGTCATAGACAAGTCCGTAAGAAGTATTCCATAGAAACACACTTCCTTATGCAAACATACTAAAACCAGGAAAACAGGATGGGTATACAAACTGACTGCAAATGGTTACTGAAACAGTAATTAGCTTAAGTAGCATTAAAGGGCTATAGGCAATCCAGTGAAGTACAGCCAACATGCGAGCCAGTGACCATCACTCCTGACACCAAGGACAAAACCAAGTCAAAATTAGGGCAGGTCCTTTGACAGTTGGCTGAAAATTTCATCAATGGAAGACAACAACAAACAGACATTTTTAACCCAATGTGGCCAATAAAAAATGGGCAGAGGGACCACATGCTCCCTGTCTCCCGCAACCCTGCACGGTTGCGGCCTCCCAAGCCCCTACATGAGATCGTGCTTCCTCCCCTGGGGTCTCTGATCCACGTGGCAGTAAACTGCACCCTTGGGGAAGCACAAGGACCTCTATGAAGCACAACACTCTCCGCTTCCCCTTCCCTCAAGCGAGTTGTCCTTGCTGTGGATGTGCATCTGTAGCAAAACAACAACCCCTTTCCACCAGCTCTGAGTTTCCAGCACCTACAGTCAAAAGGCATGCAAAAGTCACTCCCATCCATTGCTAGAAGACAGAGCAAAGAGACATGGAGGCACGGATTCATCCACCTAGTTTTTAACCGAAATATTTAAGTTAGGAGTGTAGTTGTCCCTTTTGCTGTCTGTTCCAGCTTCCTAACATCTGCAAGCCAGTTTCATACTGTTCTAATGATTAAGAATCTGTAAATTTTAAGACATTTCCATTTTGGACATGGGAACTGACAGACTAAATTTGAAACTTCTAAAGCATTGTAAAAATGGCAGGTCTGCATCCGTTTTCCCAAATCTTTTCTTTTTTAACAGCACTAACTTACTAATAAAGAGGTATGTGAAATGCAATAGAAAATTCTCCTATTTTTAAACATAACAGAGCCTTGTAGTTCAGCAGCCCACTTCCAGATGTTCTTGCTCTTTGAGTAAGAGCCTCACTTCTGCAACTGAAAGATCTTCAGGCTCCTAAAATTTGAGGTCACCCAGAAGTCCACCAAACACCGCTATATGCCATGTCAGCAGAAATACAGCAGGAACGCCCAGACACTTTTACAAAGTTGGCTTACAATAAACCTTCTACTATTTCTCAGTAAAGAACAAGCTCTTCCTACCTCATCTCCCCATCAGGGAGTTCATGAGATTAGAGCCTTCCTGAACTCCTCGCCCTCCTAAATTGCGGTTGTTTCATTTCTTTCTGCTGCTCCTCTGTTGGAGGGAGCGGCTGGTACATGGTGGCACCGACAGCTTGAGTATTCGGGTGCGTTTGAGGCTACCGACTTGGTACTGTGTGTCTTCTACCAGTAATGCTGACCTAGTCCATCTTGCTGGGATTAGCAATCCTTCCTTTCCTACCTTTGTTCCTTCCACAGGATTCTTACTGAGAAACCATCTGTATTTTACCCCTCAAATAAAAAGGTAAAAAGAAATTAGAGACTGAGGATTTTGTTCATGCATTTATTTTTTTCTTTTTAAACAAGATGAATATTCACAAAACCACTCTAACAGAAGGGCACTCCTGAGTGCATGAAGTTGTCCTGTGAACACCAAGAAGATGGTCTCACCAAGACACTAATCTTGCTTTTAGTTTCCAGATCTCTCCCATGGACTCTGTAAGACCCTACGTGACCCTAAGTCATGCTTCAGTTCACACCTGAAGACTGAAACCAACAGGGATGTTCCTAGGATAAAGGGTTGATAATAATCAGACATTCAACACTCAACATTAATAATCTCAATCTCATTCTTTACTTTGTGCTGTAGGGTAACAGCTCTAGGGGAGCGAGTATTGCTAAAGCAAGAGCAGACTTCCTGCCCAGAGCGCTCCAAATTGGTGATACTCATGGTCTCTCTAATTAAAGCATTGCATTCAGTACACCAATGTTAATATTAGATAATTCCTCTGAATCTGTCACTGTCCAGCAAAGCAGTGTTTGGAGACCAATGAAATTGCTTTCAACAAATAAATTACTAATTTAGTAACAATGGTAGTGTCTGGCTATCACAGTGAAAAAAGCTGCAGTCTGCTAATGCCATGGGGTCTGCTTCTGGGCAGGAATTGCTCAGTGATATTATCAACCGTTGTAAAATGTCTTGGCCACAAAGTTAATCATTAACTCAGGTCCCCATCTCATAAAAACACCGTTATTGTAAGGGCACAACACGCTTAAAGCTGTCACTAATCAATCATGCATACAACAGGAATAAAACAACATATAAAAGGAACCAGAAACTCAGCAAATTCTTCAGCTAAGGAAAGACAAACTGCACTGAGGTTTATCTCCATGGAGAAATCCACTGAGAAGCTAAATGATGAAAACGGATCGACAGCTCCTGGCGTACCACAGGCTGAAGAGGACAGTCCTGTGCCCACTGCGGACGGTGCTGCAGAAATGAGTACAGCAGGACCCCTCACAGAAAACGCTGCAGACGTGAAGAGGCTGGAATCCACTGAAGAACAAATTAAAGAAATGGAGACACCTCCAGGACCAGAGCAAGACAGTCCTGATGCCTTTAAACCAGCGATTTTGGAAAGAGACTGTGCAAACTCAAAGCCTCCCGTTATGCTAACACACTCAAACTCTCCCAAAGTATGCACTTTTGAAATGAACCACCAGTGTTCAACTGCAACATCTGTTGATATGGACTGCCTAGTCTGCTTCAACAAGTACAACATCTACAGAGTACCAAAGCTCCTGGACTGCCAGCATGCCTTCTGTGCTGTCTGCCTCAAGCTCATCCTCAGGAAAGAAGAAAGTACCTGGATAATCACCTGTCCCCTGTGCAGGAAAGCCACTTCTGTGTCAGGAGGACTCATCCGCACACTTCAAAATAAAGAAGACATCATGGAGCACTTGGAAAACCCCGATTCAAATCCTGAGGTACACACCTCTGCCATAGGACTGGACAGCAATAGCTGGGCTCAGACCAGCCAAGACATTTTATACAGAGACGAAAACGTTCCAGCAGACAACAGACTGGCTATCCAGAGACTTGTGCTGCTCCTGCTGCTTGTGGTGATTCTCACTCTCCTCATCCTCCCGTTTACATACTCTGGGCTGATAAAATGGGTAATTTGTCTTATGCTTACTTTGGGGTTGGTCATGTCTATGGCGCTTTGCTGCACTCCTAAATTCTGCTGGAGGTGTAACAGGGACTCGCTCACCTCCTGCCACAAGGAGACCCACATTGCTGCTATTGCCTGAAACAATTAATGCGCCCTGCCTAGAGACAACGGACTGGTCCTGCCTGCAAAGCTGCACGTTAGGCGCGCTAGTCAGTTACTGGACTTTGAAAGCAATCATTCATGTAATAAATTCAACAGCTGGCTAAGCTGGCTCAATGACAATGCTCAGTGTTGTTAAATTTCATTACGGGAAACATAGCCAAATATTTATACATTGGTATTTATCAGATAAAAATTGTAGGTTTTCCACACCATTTTTATCCCAGACTAATAATTTTGTTGTCTTGCTGTTGCCATTTTGTTCTTGTTCGTGTCATCTCCTGATTAGCACTGCAGAACATTACCTGCAACATCTGACAGATGATGTCCTGTGCAAATCCCGTGGTTGTGTTTTTCCACTCTAACACACAGACACCTTTTCTCGTGACAATGTGGGGAAATAAGACTGCTACATCAGGGTCTGGGTGCGTAGCCTCAATGGAAGCCACTAGTTTTAACCCAGATTACCACTTTAATCCCTACCACTACCCAAATAGTTGTTGGCAGGGGTGGGAAAGGGACTGGGAAAAGGGGATGCCAGTTGATGTCATTTTAAGTTACACACAAAACTGGAGCGGAAGAGGAAAAATCAACACTCCTATCTTGAGTCTGTGGCTTGCAAAGGGCAAGGCTCTCAAAAGCTCATGACCCTCCAAATTCCCCATGTTATTTAGCAGACAAATAGTTCCTCTCACCTGAACTCCCTCATGTGGCTACCTGCACCACCTCTCTTCTTGCCCTCTTTATATAAAGTATGACATTGCCCTTGGAGATGCTCACAGAGATACACAAAAATCTGTCAATTGCTATGCCATACCACATATGATATTTTTATATGGAATGTGTCCACTGAAGTTTAATAATATTAATTGCTCATCAACTTCCGTGTTTCAATTCCTCACTAACAATTAATGTCAAAACATTCCACAGTTTCCTCATTCACAGGAACTACAGCTGAGAAAACATATTAGGGAGTTTGCACAACGGAGTTGGTGAGCAAAGTAAAATAGTAATATGCTGGTTTTTTCCTTTATTTTTAAAAAAAATACTTACTTGCTAAGAAAATACCCTATAACCCCACTAAAATTAAATTGGAAAAAAATTAGGAGATTGCTCTGGTTAAGTTACATTTTTAAGACTACATGGGTCTCAGTAGACCTTGGATTAGGCCTGTGGTAAATATTTGTGTTCGATAAGAATGGAAACTGATGTACTCTAGTTGCTCAGTATATAAATATACATAGTGTCTCACCAGCAGATAAAACAGATTAGACTAAGAGGGTAAGGAGCTGTTGTCCTCCTAGAGTCCTGGAAAAAACAGGTCTGTTTTCTGCCTAAGAACACGAACCTTCAAGAGAAATAAATGCTTTGCGTTTTCTCATATATTTGGAGTGGCTCATTGCAGAATACATATGTAGTAACATTTGCTAACAACCAACCAGAAAAAGGCTTTTCAACTGGGAAAAGGCAGGTAGTTTTAAATCCAAATACTATTTATTCCAAATACAAAGACTGGACCAGATACTCAGCTGTACTGAAAACAGCTTCAGAAACTCTCGGCAAGTCTTTCAGCTCATAGACAATTTTCTTGTTGAGTTCCCTTCACCAACACTACTGGGTGACTGGTTCTGTAAAGGTTTGTAACAAATGTATTAATATTGGCCTGAACATAGCATGCATGAATGTGTCAGAGTAAGGCAAAAAGGTTAAAGGAAAATCACGTGCAAATTGCTACAGAACACTGATCTCATTCAAACAACCAGATAGCAAGGAAGAAACAGACTGTCCTAAAGATAAGATGACAAAGATGAACTGGACTAGAGCCATAAAATAATCCCAATTAAAAAAAAAAAAAAAAAGATAAAACTTGGGAAGTTTTGCTGAGGAGGAGAGACCAAGCAAGATACCAAATAACACCAACTCCAGAAGGGTGTATAGATCACACCCAGTATCAGTTTGCCATCATCAATCAAGAAACATAATGAAGACTGGAGAGCCAGCATCCCTTGTCTTAATAATCAGCTGATTCAGAGCTCATGGATGTTGGTGGGAGTCATTAGGCCCTAGAACTCAATATCTTTATAACAACCGTTGAATCTCATCTGACAAGGTAACGCTCGATGATAACGTAAACCTCTGAAGCAGCAACTAAGTTTATGGAGAAAAGGCCAGCAGAATTTTATTCCTATTCCAAAACATAAAGGATTTCCTTGTACTCAGTTTTAATTCATGCCAGTCTTTGTTGCCAGTCTTGGCAAGAGTTTCAGCTCTGATTTACCTTGCCCTCCTTACCTTACCTAGCTGGCTCCCAGTTTTGCATAGCGGTTAGGTAACACACTGTAGCCTGAAAGAGAGATGTTCATAATGAGAAATGGATCCAGGCAGTAATACTCAGCTGCATCTGACAAACCGCATAAATATCTGAGAACTGTGATTTACAGACAGAATCCCATCGAAACATTAAGAGCATGATAAGACCCAACAGCAGCATTTAAGGATTACAGTCTGTATAGACAGAAACCTGGACCAGAAACTTCAAAGGTGTTTTGTTTAGCAATGCATGTACACAAGCAAGTTTTAATTAAAAAAATACACCTATCCTTTTGTCATGCTGTGTTCCCACTCTGCCCCTCTGCCCACAGGGCCCTTCCCAAAGCCACAGCTTTTCCTATCCCAATCTCTTTTCAGGCTTGTCATCAACAAACAGCACCACCATCGCCCACCAGTCACTAGTTACTTACGTAACAGAGTGAGAGAGGTGCCTGAAAAATTTTGAGTGTAGGTGTTCTGAATTACTGCTAAATGTAGAAGTCTGACTTTATCTACAGAACTTTAAATTATCCATAATTGTCCTGGCTTTGATTACTATTAAACTATATCACGAGATCCCCAGTTTACAACATCTGGTTAAAACTCCTGTCATTCCACTCACGTTTTGGTCCACTTTTAACAGCTCTTCTGTGCTATCACACAGATATAAACAGGCGAAAATAAACATGGAATAAATAACACATTTCACACTTCCACATCACTCAGATTCTGTACAAAGAGAACTTCAGGTCCTCAAACACAGAACTGCCAAATCTACTAGAAACTAATTTGCAGATCTTGGTCTGAGAGCACAGATTTGTGTCCAGGTGATTCCTTGCTTGTTGTGAGCCATTTGCAACTTGTCCATTGTGTGGTGCAGTTACCTAAGTCACAGGTAAAGCAGGTACCTTCTGCACCCCAGCTGGGATCAACAGAACTCACCCTCTGAGCTTCAGAGCCACATTTAATGACCGTGAGATGGCGCTGAAAATTCCTGTATGTAACAGGAGTACTCCGGTGAGTAAACCTGACAGAGTCTAATATTAGTAGCGAGCACCCAGGACAAGATATTTAGCGAACTCAAAATCAGCTTTTAAACAGAACTGGTACCCGGATTATTTTAAAAAATGTATTTATAAGTAAGTCCCACATAGCACATTTTAAAGTATAAATTGGTTACCCCAGCTACCGAGCAATCAAAACTAGTTTTGCTTTCATGAAACATGATCATACAGAAACACTGGCCTCCTTCCCCTCTCTCCAAAAATTATATGCACTGGACTTGGGGTTCCAGCCTGAGATTGCTCTTGGAGCAAATGCAGAAACACAATGCAAAAGCCTTCTGCCTTTTGCTTGGACGGTTGAATTAACTCCAAAGCCTTAAGATCCTACGGCAAATTAACACAACGGAGCAAAGCCTCCCGAGCTGACTGTGCCAGTAACCCTGCTGCTATCAGAAGCAACACATACACGGCCCTTGTATTTGCCTGATAAATGCATATACGTACACACTTCAGCTTCTGTTCACAGGGCTTTGGGGTCCCACCCGGTAACACAGCATGAAGTGGGAGACACCACTGAAGTTTCGATTTGCCTCAGGGTAACCTCAGAGACACCAACCTGGCCTGCATGGAGGTGACAAAGAAATCACAGGGGAACAACCTGAGAGCAGCTTCACCAAATGCACGTCCCTACCTCTCTCTGTAACCTTCCCTCAGAGGGGGACGAGTCCTCGCAGGGGAAGAACAGGGAGCAAAAGGGCTGGTACCCAGGTAGGCCTAAACTCCAAGTGAGCCACCAACGTGGTGGGCAAGGCCCAAGGCTGCAGATAAAGGTTGGCAGCGAGGAAATAACAGCTATACCCATCTCTAGAGGAGATGGGCCTACCAGGATCCCCGTGAAAGGGCCGGGAACCGGATAGGAGCC
>NW_009611954.1:0-1213 GCF_000690535.1 Cariama cristata
CCCGAACAGGGACAAACGAATTAAGCAACTAACAGGGACAAAAGAATTAAGCAACGAACAGGGAGAAATGAATCTGGCGGTCAACCCACAGCTGAGACGAAGGAAGCTACAGCCGAGGGGAACCGACATCTGCGCACATACATCTCGAAGACTAAGACATCACCCGTTGCCGGACGACAGAGGTGAGCAGCTGTGGTAGTTTAGAGTCATGGGGCAGTCTTCATCAGCAACCCCAAGCCAAAAACAGTATCTTGAAATATTACAAAGAGTTTTGAGAGAGCAAGGCTATGCAGTACCTGCGATTAAACTGGTGCATTTGTTAATATGGATTAGAGACAATTGTCCATGGTTTCCTTCCTTGGGCTCATACGATAGCTCCTTGCGGGTGAGAGTGGGGAAGGAGCTACAAACTAAAAAGGATCTGCAGCTCAATGTGCCAGAAGAGGTCATTATGACCTGGCGCGTTGTGTTTACGGCCTTGAATGCACTAAAACCAGCAGAGGAGGTGTTACGGGCTGCTGCTGCTCCTCCTCCATCTCCTAAGGAAAATGAGCATACGGGACAGGAGTCTTTTGAAGTACTAAAAACCGTATGTGAGGAAGTGCCTGCTCCGACAGGAGATGCGCAAGACGTAAACCCACAAGGGCAGGAGCTGGACGATCTTTTTGATCCAGGGGTAATAGACTCTATAACAGAGACAGATTTATACCCTCCACTAACTTCTTCAAAGGCTATAGCAGCCACGGCCCCAACCGCAGAGGAAATCTTGCGGACACAGCAACAGAGACCTTTGACACGTTCTTCTATTACAACCCCCCCCCCATTTGCGCCAGCTCAATTAACAATGCAAGAACCGTTAGTTATGGCAAGTCACTCAACGGGATTGCTCGACAAGTGTAGAATACAGGCACTTTGTGAGGGAGATGTGTCTGTATTTAATGCATTGCCTGTAATATATAAGCCAAATCAAGTGCCAGAGTTTGCCCATTTACCATATGAAGTGATTAAAGAGATTCGAAAATCAATTCGAGAGTATGGCTTACAAGCCTCATTTACTATAAATCTTATACAAGCTATCGGAGAGTCGTATGTTATGACTCCCTCAGACTGGCGGTCAGTGTTGAGAATGGTTTTATCTGTGGCACAGTACTCAGTGTGGTTATCAGAATACGAGGAACTTGTGAATATACAAATTATGAATAATTTAAATAAT
>NW_009611955.1:0-266 GCF_000690535.1 Cariama cristata
TTGGGTCCCCAGGGGGCTCACCCAGCCCAGGTGTGCCCACCGCGTGATCCGGGCACCGAGCAGCCGGGGGGGCTTCAAAGAAACAAGGGACACAAAGGGGAGGAGACCAGAGCCTTTATTGGGAGCAGCAGATGGGGCTCGTCCTTCCCCGTTGGGGAATAAATCCCCCCAGGCCCCAGGGAGCACCTCCGATGCTCACCTCCTCCCCGCTCCAGCTCCTAAACTCCACCAGGAGAAGAAAGGGTTAAAAGGGAGGCTCCAGCCCC
>NW_009611955.1:321-561 GCF_000690535.1 Cariama cristata
TTCAGCAGATCCCTATGGATCCTTTGGGCACAGGTTAAGAAACCTCCTCCCATCAACAGCTCATCCTGGCTTTAGCAGGTCAGGCCCTGGCGTGCAGGTGGGGCCGGGCGGGAGGAAGGATGAGGAAGATGAGAAGGGGCACTAGGATACACCACGGCCTCACCAGCGCTCTGGGAGGGGCTCGCATTCACCCAGATGTGGGGAAAAACACCCACGAGAGAAGCGTTGGCTGCAGAAACA
>NW_009611955.1:635-2255 GCF_000690535.1 Cariama cristata
TGCCCGGGATGCCCACCAGCACGGAGAAACACCCGAGGAGCTGCCCGCAAGAAGTGCAATAACAGACCCAGGTTTGCCACACCGAGGCAAATGACATTCTCATCAGGCCCTGCTAATTTGTGTCATCCGAGGCCTAAAATAGCCCTCCCTCCCCGCTTCCACTCCAGGTTTTTCAAAGCAAGATTAATTGACTTTGGTACTTGCAGCAATTAAAATAGCGAGCACCAGGAAGCGTCAGATGATCCTCATCAGCCTCCATATGCTGCAGCTGTGCCAACCACTGCCTCCGAGATGCTGCTGCACAGTCTCACCCATCCTTCTCCCCGCTTTGGATCGCACTAACAGGGACTGCGCCACGGCGAAGCCCGCTCTACATCGTTATAATTCCATCAGCGCTTCCAAAAGCTTTGCTCTGCCTGCGGAAGCTGCTGCAGAAGCGAAGGCTACGTCTAATTAAAATGCATGCCCGGCGAGAGGCCGGCGAGGAGCAGGGCTGCGTTACCCTGCTGCGGAGCGGGAGCCCCTCTCTGGGGTTACAGCTGCAGGAGGGGGCCGGTTCCTGGCTCCAGCCTCTGATCCGAGCTCCTCGCCTAGGAGGGCAAATCCAAAGGATCACGATGGGATCCGCAAGACACTGAGCTTCCCCGGGGGACGTGCTCCGCAGAGATCTGCTCCTGCGCTGTCAGCTTGCAAGTGCCTCTAATCAGCCCTTCCACAACCTCATAAACCCCCGGGGATGAGATTTTTCTCCTTTGAAAACACCGACAAAACGCGCTGCAAAGCTTCTGTAACGCGGCACGGCCACGTGAGCCTGCTGACAGCCAGAGCAGAGGCTCTGGGAGCAGCCCCGAAGATGCGTTTGATGGTGACTGCTAAACCCGTTTCACTGCAGACCTTTTAAACACAAGCATTTGCCCTAAAATATTAATGCTGGAAATTGCTGCTGCCCATTTCTTACAAACTAATGGATCCTGGGCTCCGCGAGCGCCTTCAGAGAGGGACACGAGGATTTTCAAACGATACATTAACACATTGCTGGAGGTTTTCTTTAGGGAATGGTCAGTCTATGGATGAGATGCAGAAAATGAAGCACAGGACAGGGGCCCGGCCTCGTTTCTTCCGTTAATCACTCAGAGAAATAAAGCCCCCAGAGCCACCGGCGGGTTAAAGTGGAAGCGCTGCTGCCGGGAGCTGTGGCACCGAGCGGCCCCAGAAGGGATGTTATTTTTGGCAGCTATTACAACCAGGTTTTGCTCAAAACTAAGCTAGCAAAAGCAGCTTAGCGCAGCTGTGCAATCCCTGATCCCACCTGCTTTTGACTTTATTTCTGTTATTTTTTCTCACCTTCTCAGAGCCTGAGAGCGAAGGAAGCAGACTCTCAGCCACAGTTTCTGCAAGGAGTGAGAGGGGAGGGAGGGAGGGAGGGAGGGACTGGCTGCGCACATTAACAGGAAACCAAGGACCTGACAAGTTCTTTGAAGGCAGCTTTAGAACCAGATTCTTAACGTTTGTGTCGACTAATCTCCGCACAAGCTGCTGCGCCCGCAAATCCAACAGGCAGGGACAATACCGTGTGACACCTACACTGGGACACTCCTCATTTTTATCTCCCGGTTCAGC
>NW_009611955.1:2267-6101 GCF_000690535.1 Cariama cristata
CTTCTTCAGGTCAATATGGAAATATCACCTGGACCGGGATGTTGCACTTGGCCCGTTGAGCTTCAGTGTCCCCCTTGCCTGAAGAGGAGGCCCACCTCCAGTGCTGTCTGCAAGGGAAGGAGGCGAGGTTTGCTTCCCATCGCGCCCATGTTCACCACTTGAAGAAGACCAGCCCAGCCAGAGCCGTGTAGCCCAGCACCAGGAAGAGAACCTTCAAGAGACGGTCGTTCTTCTCTTCCAACTCCTTCGCAAGGATCTCAAAGAAGGTGATGAACAAGAAAGTGCCCCCTGCGATGCCTTGCAGGAGCAGGGAAGTGATGTTGCTGGCTGCATTTTGGGTGCTCTCAATCCCCATCCCAATGCTAATGCCCAGGGGAATCATCAGGCTCACCGTCACAGCCATCTTCACGGCATCCTTCAGCGGCAACGAGGTCCTGGCCATGCTGATGCCCAAGGCCACCGCTACCAGCGTCTCGTGGATGGCAACCCCCAAGAACAAGCTCATGACTTTGCCGCCTTCCTCCTGCAAGCCCAGGGCGAGTCCCTCGAAGATGGAGTGCGTGCACAAAGCAAACACCAGCCCGATGAGCCGTAAGGGACTGGAGCGGGAGAGCTCCTGGATATTCAGGCCGTGGCTGTGGGAGTGGTGACCATGTTCACTATACAACGTGCGCCCTCGGGAAGATGCGATGAAGGGACTCTCGTATTCAGAGTCGCTCCCGACATCCGAACCGGCATTGAAGGTCTCCAAGTCAATGAAGGAGGGCTTTTCCTTCTGGAAGGTCAAGACGAGCTGCTCCACAAAGACCGTCACAAAGAAGCCAACCATCATGATGGTCTCAGCCACTGGGTAGTCTGTGGTCACGTTCCCCTGCCTGAGAACTTCATCAAGCTGGAACGAAGCAAACAATTCACAGTGAATCAATCACCTTTGTCCCTCTAAAGGGAAGTACTCCTACCGTGTTCACACAACTCTAAATGGACACTAAATTGATCCATGATGCTCTAATACCCCTGTGTATAGGCCTCAGCATAAGAGGCAGGGAACTTCTTTGCCTTCCAGTGGAAGGTCAGTGGCTGTCGGAAACCGTTTTAAACACACACTAAGTGGCAGGAGCTTTGAGCCGCACACCACAGGCGATGCTCAGCCTCCTTCTGCATCAAAAAATAGTCTTGTTATTCCACCCGGACAGTCAGCGGTAGCTGAACGGGAGGCAAGTGCAGCTGGCCCTCGTGATCTGAAGCACCAGGCACAGCACAGCTGTTTCTGAGGAGGCTTCATGGGCCGCTCTGGCAAGGCATGGACCCTTCCCCTCCACTGCCACAGGGGCACAGGGCTGGTGGCCTAGGCTCCTGCAGGGCAGCAGAGGGGAGGGTCATCCCCCCGACACAGGGTCCCTGACACATTTAGCAGCACAGGTTCATTAAAATTGCTCATAAGCAAGAGGCTCATAAGCCGTTACCTTTTCTCTCACAGCAGGCAGCAAGGTGTTGAAGCAGGTGGCCAGGAAGACCCCTCCTCCAAAAGAATTGCAGAGGGCAAGAACCTTCTTGGAGCGATGAGCCTTCTCATAATCAGCCTCAATTATCTTGACAGGCAGGAGGGACCCAGCCAGCATGAGGATGCAGATACCCAGCAGACACAGCACTTTGGTGACCACGATCTTCATCGTGCTTCCTGGCAAACGCTCCCTGCCGAGGGCCCTGCGGATGGCAGCTGGTGGGGGTCCCCCCGGCCGCTGTTAGAGCAGGTACATGAGCAGGCGATGGCACAGACAGACCTCAAGGGAAGGGTGCTCCTGGGCTCAGTACCTGTGGATGGGAGTAAAACAAGAGAGATTTTCCTGTATAAGCATATACCGTGCAGAACAGCATCTTGCATCCCAAACCGCATGCCAGCCTCTGGATAGCAATCACCTTAACTCCCCAGAGACAACGGGCCGAAATCACAAAGGCAGCACTTTACACACAGTGGGTAGAGAAACTGGCAGAGAAGAAACAAAAATTTAACTGCAGCAAACAGTAACTTTAAAACCTTGCAAGAATTGTACTGGCCACACCAAACTGGCAGAGCCTCAGCTTTATAAAGGTTTCATTTGAAATGCTTACACCATGACAGACACAGAGCACTTGATCTTGCAACAAGATCTACCTGAGTCCAACCAGAGGATCAAGTCTTTGGGTTTTAACCATGAGAAAAGAATATGGACTTGAGCTGGGGGTATTTCACCCAGAAATTAAGTTAAACATCTCCCTTCAACATTCGCAGAGGTTTTTTTTGTACTGCCCTTGAAACGAGACTATCGGATTCATTTCTGCTCGGTTTCCTGAGCCAGTGTCACCATCTCACTAGAGTGGGTTGCAGCCTCTACAGTTGGTTGTTTGCTCTGTACCAGGAGTCAGTGGAAGTTTCGATTGTCAGTCAATCCGCACGTCTCTAAAGAGAAACCCTATGGAGAAACTCATTGCAAGCTTCTGTATTGTCCACAGGGTGTAACAAAAGAGGAGGCGGATGCTAGTTTCCTACAAGACAAAAATGCCAGGACTTGAGTCGCCTAGGTCACAAAAATTGACTCAGTCTGAAAAGTAAAAGCATTTCCCTCCAGGTTACATGCAGTGGCAGTGAAACTTGTTTTCCTAAAATCATTTTACAAAATAACAATGTTAAATCTATTTATAGAGATACATAAATGCGAATAGGTCTCTCTACTGCTGCTTGTTCTTGCAGCAGCACAGCCAGGACCTCAGAGGATTTCGCTTACCACTTGCGCCAAATTGACTTGTAAAGTCAAATCAACGGCATCTCAAGAAGGTTCTCTTTGCAGGTCACCCAGGTAAGGGCTGCCAGACAGCCCCGAGCGCTGACGAGATGCTCCAGCATACATCGGGGCAATGAACTAACACCGAACACCTCCAGCCACACAGACACCCACACCTGTGATGGACAAGGTAAATAACTGGATACCTGCTTGTTGGAGCGGCAAATTAATTTTAATACAAGAGATTCCTGAGGCTAAAGTCTCCCTTCAGGGCTGACAGTATTAATCACTATCACCATTTCTGCCCAGTGGGCTGCATAAACGGTGCTTTTATCAAAAGGAAAGTGGGAGACTGACTGACTTTGTACTTGGCAAGGGGGTTTAAAGCCTTTTTCCGAGTTTGCAGTTTGAGCAGGAGTGAACAGAGAGAGGTCATGGCGGTCAGGCCATCTGCGGCAGGTCTGGTTCTCAGCCGGCTATCCACGGGAAGCGATGTTCATGAGAAGAAAACCCTGCTCAGATGACACTGATTGACTCACTCCCTGGTGAACCCTGCAGACGAGCCAGGTCTGAACAAGTCCAGAGCCTGAAATCTCGGTGTATGATGACAGGGCTTCTGCAGCAGGCAGCCTGTCACCGCGGCTGACAAGCAGGCTCCCTCTCCAGAGATGTTGACTCCAGGACTGCCAACGCTCGTCAGCGCTGTGCTGACACAGCTAACGAGTCACATCGCCTTTGTAAAGCACGCGCTGCGGTTTCAGCGTCAACAGAACGACAAGGATTTCACCTCGCACGGTGATGGTGTGTTGTTATGCCAAGCTTCTCAAATGAACCCTCTCAGAAAACGACGTTAGCAACAACACCTCGGGATCGCAGATCACAAGAGCTTGCGACTGCACCTGCTGGGTGTGAAGGCACCACCCACACCTGCTGTGTTAGGCAGCCAGGCAGCTCCCAGCACAGAGGAGAGGAAGAAAAACCTCCTTTTCCAGAATTCACACCTCTTCTGGAACATGCCTGGCTTCCACTCAGGAATTCAGAAGTCCCCTAACCTAATTTTTCTTTTTCTTTTTTT
>NW_009611955.1:6272-6511 GCF_000690535.1 Cariama cristata
CACAGGGCTCTGGTTCCGGGAGCCAGCGCCGCCAACGTCTGGACTATTCCACCCGCCTGAAAACTTCTGTAACAAAAAAATTAACTTAGGGCAGGTACTGCTTGGGTTATTGGCCCAAACCGAAACATTCAAGCAATGAAAAATATTATAGAAAGCAGACAGCCCTCTATGGAACAAAAGAAAAAGTTTCCTTATAAGTGATCCTTTAAATCTCAGGTTTTGTTGTTAAAAACACACAC
>NW_009611956.1:0-227 GCF_000690535.1 Cariama cristata
CAGCGTACTTTTTTTTTTCCTCCCCAGGACCTCAAGCACTGCCTCCACCCGGGTGCTGACCTTGTACCATCGTGAAAGCGACCCTGAAGAAGAGGATGAGGAGGACGAAGAGCATCCCCCCAAGAGTAATACCTTTGTGAACGAAGCTTATGATGGGAAAGAGGTGAGCAGCATCTGGAGCAGGCCCTGGTAGGGACCCCGCAGCCACCCTGGGATGCCCCAAGGCC
>NW_009611956.1:320-1799 GCF_000690535.1 Cariama cristata
GCCCGTCTGTGATCTGTGCGGGTGCGGCCACCCCCGCCGAGGAAAGGACCATCTCACCCCGACACCGTATTTTCATAAAGGAACGTTGTGCAGCATCTCTGGTGCCGTCGTGGTTTGTGTGTGGGCCGGGAAGGGGGGGTTGGTTTGCTCTTCCCAGCTCTCTAAGCCCTGGGGAACTTACAGTCCGGAGCAAAAAGCTTTGGGAGGTTTTTCAGGACATCTCCAGCCCCAACCCAATCTCCGAGCCACCTGAACCTGATCCCCCGCTGCAGGGTGCATCCCGTACCCTCCCCTCGGCACGCTTCGGGCGCCTTGGTCCGCTGTCCCTCTGCAGCAAGGCTTCCCTTGCCGGGCAGGGTGCCTTGGCCGTGCCTGGGGCACAAATCTGGGCCACAGCTCTGCGAGGAAGCTGGCTCTGCTCTTGCCCAGGTATGTAGGATGCCGAGCAGGATTTTATAGTGCAGTTCTGACCTCCCGAGTGTCCCTTACAAACCAGTGAGACCAGTTTTACCACCTCACACCAAGCTAAGGATGAAAGGGGAAATATACACTATTTTTTTCCCCTGTGATCTCTTTTTTTTCTTTTTTTTTCCTTCCCCTGAAGTGACTGTGCTCAAGGAGTTAGAAACCTCTTCCAGAGCTGATTTTGACCACGAGTGAAAAGTCCTTGAGGAAAGTGCTATAAAAGCTACCTCTCCCCTTTTACAGACCTTTCCTCCCTGTTTCAGGCAAAGCAGGGGGGAGCTGGGTTAGCCATGCCCTCCGGCTCTCAGCCCAGCCTCCTGGCAGAAAGCCCATAGCCATCCCACAGCACAGACCCGTTCCTCGTTATTTATTTTGCTGTTCGCACAGCCCTGAGTTGAGCAGAGACACGTAGGAGGTGCCCCCCTCCCCTGTTCTCAGTCCCGAAGGCTACAGGGTGCTAACCTGTACCTTGCTCACGTGGGAACGCCGGAGCTGCCTTTGCCCGAGCGGCTGCACGGTGCAGGAGGGTAAGCTAAAATCTGGACGGAGGGGCTGGAGCCAGGGCTGGTCCTCAACCCCACATGGCTTCGGCACAGGTGTGTGACCTGGAGCACCGCAGGCTTTTGAGGAGGTCGCAAAGATTGAAGCCAGGTCCTTGGTCTTGTTTCCAGCCTGCTCTGAGGTGCCCCAAGAAAAGGGCATGGCTTGGAGGGGCAGAAGGTGCCCGCTGCCCTCCCTGCACTGGGGCTACAAGTCAGAGTCACAAGGCAGGGTGCTCTTCCAGTGCCGTCCATCTCGCTCGTCCTCCAGCACATCCCGGGGATTGCCGTAAGCCCCGGGGGTGAAGCACGGCCCAGCCTCCCGCACAGGGCTGGGGGGCAGTTTGGGGGCCCTGCGCTCCTTACAGCAGTGGTGGAAGCTGAGGGAGAGGGCCAGTCCCCCCAGGATCTCCAGGCAGCTTCCCAAGTAGCTCAGCACCAAGCTATAGCTTACAACCAACGTGCTGCCCGCCGG
>NW_009611957.1:0-553 GCF_000690535.1 Cariama cristata
CAGCTCGTTCCTCCTCTCCTCCTACCCACCAGCTCTGCCGAGCCAGCCCTGCCCTGCAGCCCCGGAACCCCACGCGATGGGCCACCTCTCTCACGCGATGGGCCACCTCACGTCCACAGGCCAACAGTTATTTTCAGCAAAAGACTGAGCTTCGCAGTGCTGTTAATTAAGCCATGCACAGACGATGCTCAAAACACAACAGGGTCTGCCCAGAGCCCACTCTGCAGCAGAGACTGAGACTTCCCAGGGTGCCTTCCCCACGCCCTCTCTGCGCCCCAGCAGGATGCAACCTTCCCAGTGCAGCTGCTACCTGGGGGTGCTGTCTCAGCACCACTGCAGAATAACTCCCAGCAGCACCCCACGGCCCATTGAGGTCCTTTCAGCTCCACCGCCACAGCATGGCAGAGCTGACAGCCTGGGGTGGGAACCTGGGATCCTTGGGGAAAAAATCCTTGCCATGCTGCCCGCTCCATCACCAGCACTGCGAGATGTGCCGCATGCCGGCGTGGCACATGGTGGGATGTCCAGCCCCCCTCCCATCTGAAACTGCCGC
>NW_009611957.1:682-3177 GCF_000690535.1 Cariama cristata
ACGGACCACCAGGCACCCCTGCCACCGAGTGGGTGAAGCCCACCCCGGTGTGGGTGGGCGGGCAGGTGTGGCAATAACCCACGAGCACCATGCCACGGGGCCCCTTCCTCCAGCGAGGAGCCAAGTTGGCCGCATCCCAGTGCAGACACCGAACCCCAGCCCGGGGTCCCACGGAGACCCTCAGGCAGTGGAGGAAAGGAGCCCGGCAGTGACCGGCCCGTGCGTCCCCACCCTGCACAAGAACGTAGGAGATTTCGGCATCCAGAGCTGTGTGAAAACCACACTGAGAAGGGGTCATTCCCATAGGAAAGCTGAGCAATCCAGAGGGAAAAGCAGTGGGGCAGGAGGCGGGGAGCCCAGCCGACCCCCAGCTCTGCCCGGCCTCATGCTCCCCAGCAAACGGCATCTCCCCATCTCCCCATCCTGCCTCCTCGGACACGTCTTCGGAGCAGGGCCTCACTCAATGTGGCTTTAAACTGGCTACAAAGGAGCCCCCAGGCTCGGTGCAACCCCCCGACACCACCGCAACGCAAATGAGCCTTCTCTGTAAACCACCAGGCTCTGTTGCCAGAGCCGACCTAATTCCTGGAGTTTCAGTCCAAAGAGATTATCTTCGTTTACTAACCTAAGCATGCAACGCAAAAAGTCTTGCCAAAATCCCAGCCAGCCTCCAAAGAGATGCCATTAAAACTCCTTCAGCTAGAGGAAGCGAAGCAAGTGTTTTGTTCCCATGCCGCCCTTTCTGGTAACATGTTAATAAATAACCGCGGCCCAGACAGGTGCTGTCAGCTTCGCGGCGGAGCTGCCGTGAGTCACGGACCTGCCACGGTGCAAACCGCCGTGAGTCACGGCGAGATGGTCCCTTTAACCGAACGCACGTCCACGCACTCGCCGAGCCCCGAGGGGTGAGCGGGGATGCTCAGTGCTGGACCATTGAGGGGTCAGACTGTAAGAGACCCCCCCTCAATCCTGGCTGTTTAACCCAAAGACAGCGAAGGGTATTCATCAAGAGCTCGCTCTAGGATGCGACACCCCAGAAAAACTCGCGAGGTTGAGACACAGCAGGTAGGATTTGCAGAAGGGGCGCCGTGTCTGCTCCCAGCATCGCAGCAGCCTCCTGCTCTCCGGAGAAATGAAAGGGAACAGCTGCCATCGCCAACGCACCCCGGCTGCATCCCGGAGGATGAGGGTCCAGGAGAGATGCTGCTGTTTGCCGGCCGGGGATGGAGGTGCCCCATGGGCGAACACAGGCAGCGGCTCAGCCCCACCGGGATGCACTCGGAGCACAGCATCTGCTGCACCCCAAAACATCGCGCCCAGCACCAGGTGCAGGTTTCCTCCCCAAATACCAGCCCTGCTCAACCCCCGGAGACCTAAACACAGGCACTCACTGAATAAGTGAGACTAAAAATACAACTTCTAACCTCCCCCCCCGAAACACCTCTGGCAACTTTCTTCTCGCTCACATACTCCGACCTGTTCTGCGTGTGGGACGAGGCTGCCTCCTCCTCCTCCGGCCCTTTCTAGCAATTTTCCCCCCGCCCTCCCTGCAGGAAAAGGCCACTCTTTCTTTAGAGCAATGTGTCACATCGCAACTGACAGGCAGATGAAAGAATGAAGAAAGTCCCATTCTCCTTCATTTTTGCAACAAGGCGATAAGCACAGAACGATGTCAGGGCTTGGACACCACGGACTCCCCGGAGAGGCTGCAGGCAGGTTTCGGGCAGGCTCTGCCGCCCCGTGACAGCTCTGGCTCCTTTATTAAAAGCATCCCCAAAGTGATAACCCTCTGACAGACTGATCGATGGGCCTGAGCAGCGAAACGATGTTCCCCGAGCATGACCTTTGTTTACCTCCCAGCAGTTTTGCTTCTCCTGCCAGAACTCCAGCAGTCCCCCACCGCGGGCAGACGGGAGCCGAGCAGCTACCCTTGGATCCTGCCATCAGCGGGAGCCCCTGATGATCCATCTGATCCCTGGGCTCTCCCAGAGGAGCTGCAGGGCTTTTCCCCCTCCTCTTCTCACCAACGGGGAGAGCAAACCCTGGAGCCCCCCGGGGAAAGGGGATGCCCCAACCCCAGAGGCCACATCCCGACCGACCACGGGGTGATCTCCAGCGACGACGCGAGGGCTTCCCGCAGCCCCGAGCAGCCCCACATGCCCAGCGCCGCCCCCCAACCAGCTAAATCCTCTTTTATTAGGACCAGACTAATTCAGCCTTAACCCACAAATGCCTGAGGATCTCACTTAATCCCGTAGCAAGCTCTTCCTCGGTGCAGGCTGCAGGTGTAACCCACCTCCTCGGCTGCCTCCGTGCATCCTCACCTGATTTGGGCGCTGTGATGCCCGCCGGGCGAGGCTGCAGTTGGCTTTGCAGGCAGGGGACAGGCAGATCTGCCAGGAATCGCCCCCCTGCAGACCAGCAGAGCCCGGGGAGAGGGGCCGGGCGCTCTCGCCTTCCCACAAGAGCCCACTACCACACCAAAGCTGCTCTTC
>NW_009611957.1:3205-4931 GCF_000690535.1 Cariama cristata
GCTGCCCTCCAGATTTCCCCGAGCGGCTCCTTTCCATCCCCCACGCTCGACCTTCCCATCCCCTGGGCTCTCACCGCCAAAGAGCCACGGATGCCAGCGCAGCATCACACGAAGGCACAAAGCAGCCTTTGCTCTCCACCGGCACAACATCTCCCCATATTTTGGGGCGTCTAAACCCAGAGAGGGAGAACAGGGCACACTCAGACTCTGCTTTCGGGCTCCTCTTGAGCACCCTGGGGTCTCCTCGGAGCAAGACCTCCACCCGCTGCCTGCTCCAGCGGAGGGAGAGGAGGGCAGAGGAGCTCCTGGACATGCCTGGGGGGAACAGGACAGCACTGCAAAACCAGCCCAGGTGCATTAAACCCAGGATTAGACCCCCCATTTCTCTCCCACCTCGGCGTGGCCCGCCTGCGCCTCCCCCCCCCATGCCCTGCCCAAGCCCTTCCCGGGGCTCCGTTCCCTGCGTTTGTGCAAGACAGGCCTGAACTGGCAGGGCTCGGGAGGCAGGGGCTGCACCAACTGCCCACCAACCCACAGCCCTGCCAACGGTCCCCCGGGCTGCTCTGCGGCACCTCCTGCATCCAAGCAGGGATGGATCCCCAGGATAAACGGGATTACAGAGAGGTACCATCCTTATTCTCACACATCTCTCTCCACTCCCGTCCTGGGGTAGGGATGCACTGGCTCACGGGGTGGGAAAAGCCCTGCGAAACCTCCTTGTTTGGCTCCAGGGAGGTGATGGGTTCGGCCATGCAACCTGCAGGGTCCCATCCCGAGGATGAGCTCTGCTCCCCCTTGCCCGGGGATGTTCAAAAGCCTCACATCTGGGTCAAGGTGTTTTCTGGAAAGCTTTGAATCAGGGAGTGAACACGGACAAGAGTGCAAAAGCCCCCACACGGGAGCCCTGCCCTTGCTGGACGCAGGATCTCTGCCACCACCAAGCCCTCTGAGACCGGCCCCACCGGGGAGGGGAGGGAGGGAGGAAAAACCATCCGGTTGCACATTTATTTCGCAGCTTTGAGCTGATTTCTATCCCTGAGGATTACCAATTTAAGCACTGTTTTTTCCTGTTCTGACCCTAAGCTGATTAATTCTCTGTGCCCCCCTTCTCCCCCCATTCCGCCCCTTCCTTTTGCATGAAAAAATGAGGATACGACATGCCGGCAAAGCGTGCCAAGGCAGCGCCGGGCCGGGAGAGCAGGACGGCAGTCGCCCAGCGCAAGCCGAGCAAAGGGACGATGCTCCCCCGGCCCACGGCGGGCCAGATCCTGCTTCCCCGACAGAGCCATCAGCTCTCCTGCGCTGGCTGTGCGGTCCGGTTCAAACCACAGCTTTACAATCTTTATCTTCTTAGCGCAAAGGAACCGATACCCCCGTGGGAGGGGAAAACCCCCCTGTCCGCTGACCCCAGCCCATCAGGGTGAGGCCCATCAGCACCAGCATCACTCTCCCGGTGCAATGGAAACACCTGGCTTGTACCAGAGATGCTGGCAGGGACTCATCCAAGAGCAGCGAAACTTGCCCTGGCACGATCCAGCCACCGCTTTCCGAGCGCGGGAGCCTCCTCTTCCAATGACACGTCTGGCTTTGCTGCTCTTACAGAGGGGAATTGGGGAGGCTCAGGGACTGGGGGGACGCAAAAGCTGCAACTCGTGGGGAGCCTGGAGGATGGTGGCTTCAGGGCACGTCTTTGCTGAGGTGACAGGGACAGGCTCCGATGGGACAA
>NW_009611957.1:4962-6289 GCF_000690535.1 Cariama cristata
AAGGGGCTCCTCGCCCATTTGGCTCTAGCAAGCCATGGAAAAGCAATTCTGTTTGCAGCATCTCTCTGCTGGGCGAGAGCCTGGTCCCTAACGGGAGACAGCTCCAGCCATCCCTCTCCCCAAACCCCTGGGCCAAGTCCAGCCTTATCTCCCGGAGCTGATCCATCACAGCCAGCTCACCAGGCCGGATTAACCCTCTCGGGGCAGCTCCGCAGCAGCCGACCCGCTCCCACACCCCCCCGACCCCCCTGCCTTCCCGTGGGAGCCACCAAACATCGACCCATCCACCCCTCCTCTTCCCGCAGTATCCACATCCACAGCATCCCCGTTTCCATTGAGCCCCAGCACCCCTGCGCTACGGCTGGAGATCTGTAACAGAAAATAATCCCCAGGTAATTGCCTAAAATCACAGCGCAGACCCAGAGCAGAAGCCAGGTACGCCAGAACATCTCACACATGCAGACACAGGCACAGCCGGCTCTGCTGTACGGCACGAACATCCCACAACACACCCATCCCTATAAAAAGATAATTATCCAATCTGCGACAGTAAATTAGCACAGCAAACCACTGTTTAATTCTCACAATGGACCTCAACGCTCGATCAAGAGGTAAAATCACCTCTCACCTGCAGTGAGATGGGCCCCCGGGTGAGGATTAGGGCTGATTGCTGAGGCAGGGTGGGAAGCTTCAGCGACTGCCCTCGCCCCGAATTTGGCCTTCGGAGGGGAGCGAAGTTGGGCCGTTTGTCCCTTCTGGATGCTTGCAACTGGAGGGCAACAACAAAAATCCTTTACGTGCATAAATCAAGGCAGAAGTCTGAACCGTAGAGTCACTCATCTTTTGTTTTCAAATGGTAAAGCATAAAAATTGGGGATTTTTTTTTTTTAAATGACTACATTGAAGTAACTTCCCTTTAAGTGGAACAAAAAAGATGCGTAAAACAACCAAGTCTCGCAGCTGGTCCAGTCCAACCCCAAGGGTGCGCAGCTGAAAGAACAAACTAACCCCCCTTCAAACAAACACACAGCTCAAAAACCATCCTCACCCGAGCCCCGCGTCCCCCCCTGCGTGACGGAGAAACCCCAGCCCGTGCCCTGCCCCGGGCTCCCCTCGTCGCCCGCTGATCCCGGGCGAAAGCTGACGGCGAGCAGAGACACAGAAAGGAAGCCCCCAGCTCCTGCCCCGCCGGGCTGGAAGTGAAGGGGGCAAAGGGGAAGAAAAAGGTCTTTGTTTTCATTCAAATTTGTTGAAGGTGGGGAAATGCTCTGGGGGAAAAGTGTCTCAAAAATAATTTAATTTATTAATATATACATAAATACAATAC
>NW_009611958.1:0-22536 GCF_000690535.1 Cariama cristata
TAAGATTTGGGTTTATTTCTCATTACCCTGCTTTGATTTGATTGGTAATAAATTGAACTAATTTCCCCAAGTCGAGTCTGTTTTGCCCGTGAGGGTAACTGGTGAGTGATCTCTCCCTGTCCTTATCTCAACCCCCAAACCTTTTGTTATATTTTCTCTCCCTTGTCCAGCTGAGGAGAGGAGTGATAGAGTGGCTTTGGTCTGCACCTGGCATTCAGCCAGGGTCAACCCACCACACAAAGCCTCAGAGAATACAGTGCTCTTGATACTGCAATAAACTATAGACACGTGTATCTTTATTTTTCACCTTCCTCCTGCCATTTTGATGATGCTGTAAGGTTCCTGTTTATCCTCAAGTGATAATAGATGGAGGTGTAACTAGTAAGGATAACTCAGCAGTTGCAATTTAATAAAACAACGAATTGTGACAAAGGGGAAGGAAAAAAAAAAATTAGTCCGTGGCAAAGGTTGTAGCTTGAGTTCATGCCAATGGTGTGACAGAGGGACAACTCCAGCCAAGGTAGTGGTTACTTTTACATCGCTGTGGATGTATGAGGCTATGTAGGGTTGCCTGGAGACAAATGTTACCTATTCACTGTAAGAGAATTAAAAGTGTCTGGAGCAAGAAGCTGAAAATTGGATTTTCCCTCTACATCTTTATTAGCTACAGAATTTCATACTAGAAATCAAAAGGCAGAGCAAAATTAGGGCCTCACCTATCCCCAGGGAAACTGGGTGAGGCCACTGAGCAAAAGCAGGAGAACCATTTTCTGTAGGCTAGGTCTCACATGAGTGGTGATCAAACTTTCTCTCTAGCTGATGGAAAAATTGATATCTAAAATCCACATGGCTTGTGCTAAAGCATGCAGTCCTGCCTACTTGAGTGATTTTGTTGAAGCAGTTACCACTTGTCTACTGAACTGCAGCCTGGGTGTACTCTTCTCTCACTCCCATTGCAAAGGAAAATTTGTTAGTGGGTGCAAAATTTGCAGGAAAACCACGGGAAGAGGATAGACCCTTCCAGGAGTGTGCTGGGCTCTGCAGAAATTAACCAAAGGCAGTCACTGCCCACAGAAGATTCTGGTTTGAACAACTGAAAGTTGAGGAGGCAAAATAGATTTTGATGAGAAAATCTGGACCAGCTGTACATTGGCAAGAATAAGTTGCTTGATTCAAAGATAGTTGAAATCAAAATTAACAGTGTGTCCAATGCGTTACTGAAGGGAAGTGACACTAAGAGAAATGTTGGACTCTTAGCAGAAGAATCATCCTAGGTAAGGTCAGTCTAGTCCCATCTGATCATCTAGATCCCCTCATAGATGTCTGAAGTAGATGGGATAAATAGGTCTCTGGACTCTCCACTCTCTTGATTCACTGTCAAAAATCCTGGTTAAATAGCATCTGACTTTTAAACAACTAGAGATAGTCACCTATCCCTGTGTCCTTTTAGAGATCAGTTTGAAGGAAACGGACAGGGACCCTGCACTGGATCCTGCTGCAACACAGACTTCTTCCCAAGAATTGCCACCCGATCCGTATCAGCACGGCAGGGATTAGCTTCTACAAGCAGCCCCTTGTTCTCATTTTCTCTCTCTCATCTTCCTCCTGAACTTTTTGACTATAGATTGCAGTAGCCCAAGAACTGAACAGAGTTTAAAGAAGAGCCTGGCTGATTTAGGGACTGGTCCTAAAGGTAGCTATGACGAGGAACCCATGAAAAAGGCAGCAGGAAGCAGGAAGCACAATCAAATCTAATGAGTCTACAGTGTAATCGTCAGTGTTATCTTCTTTACACTAATGCTGGAACTACTTATTGACCATAACATTGTAGTATTAAACCATCAAGCCATAAAATATATCCATATAATTTAAACAGAAGTCTCTGTTTGCCATGAATTTACTGATGAGAAAGACAAATACATTTTTTTCCCTTTTGCAAGGGATAAAATTAAAAAAGAACTCAGCTACTGTATGACCCATGTTTGCTATCCTCTCACAGCCGCTTAACGTGTCACATATGCTTTACTCTGTATTGCATCCTGAGGCTCTCCTGAACATTGACAAAGCTGGAGGGAAAAACTTTGATGAGAAAATGCTTTTCCACAAAGCCTGCACTGGGAAAGTCTATGCCTCTGTTTGCTGAATTTGATGGGTTGTACAACCTTTGGATCAGCTCTAACTTTTCCACTGCAGTCACTGAGTAATACATGACACTCAGGAGACACTGGAGTGTTGCTGAAGCTTCATAGATTTCATCCTCTGTGAGTAGATAAAAAGTGCCTTCTCTTGAAAATTTATATATATATACACCATTCTTCTATTATTTCGGTTGAAAAAAAATGAGATCATCTTGCCTAGTGCAGTTTGGAGCGCAATGCAGATATACCCAGGATGGATGTTGTTTAAAATTTGGAAGACTGAGTTGGATATACAGAGAAGCAGAAGCATAAACAATGAACATTGCAGCCCTTAGGAAAGACAGCTTGAACATATCTCTGAATATACAGAACTTCTGGGGGAGCAGCCCTCATCTGGTATCTAGCTTCTCTTCTGGGATGGGAATTAGGAATATCTGCTGCCACAAATAGAAGTTATAGCAATCTTCAAGGCTTCTTTTTATTAGTTTAGGGATTTCTCTTTTTCTTCTTGTAACAGCTATGTTTTCAGCACTTTTTCCTCCCTTCAGATCTAATTTTGCAAATTTTTCTGTAAAACTATGTAAAGACCCCACAACAGCCACTGGGCAGTGGGGATAATTTAACCCATTCATTTCTTCAAAGATCTCCTGTGTGCTATGGATTTCTGGCAGTTAATCCTTGTAGCTTTTCCTGGGTAAGGAAAAATTGCTTCTGTGTAGTTTCAGATAACAGTAAATATCAGCCAGCACAACAAAATATTATATGCATCAGCAGAGATGTGGTTGAATTTCTTGCACATTATTTGGTAAGTTCATTTGTTTCTACTAACATATTGCATCCCTTTCTTGCTATATGATCAGACACAGCTCTTTACACATTAAGTTATATTCAGTACGATGAGGTAAGATTTGTATTTTTTAAATATATGTAACGTGTGAGAAGAAAAAAGTCGTCAACTGTCTATGATTAGCAGTGCATTTCAGTGTTGTGCTACATAGCTTTATAATACTGTGACACTGATTGTTTTATCCATGTATTTGAATGATGATAAAACTTGGTAAAACTAGTCTCACTTTCTGAAGAGAGAATGAATATGAATTCTAAGATAGCTTTAATCAATGGTGAAACTATGCCATAGTTATATAAAGAAACGATTGCTGAATTTGCTAGCTGCAGCAATAAGGTAGCATTTCAGTTTATGACAGCTTTGTGAGTTTTAACAACTGAATACTATCACCATCTCCAGGGAAGGAGAAAAATAAAGTAATACAATGGAAGTTCCACAGTCACAAGAAGAGGGAGAACAAATAATACACAAAATTCAATCACTAGCCTTTTCCTTTTTATTCTTTTCACATTTTGCTTTTGGTCTATTTCCTTCTAGCTCCTACTGCAAAGGTGCAAATCTCCAAGAGGCTGGAATCGATCTACAGACTTGGATATTTAAGTAACTTTCAAATGTGAGTAGCAGTGATGGTAACTTTTTAAAAACAGATTCGGGTAAATTATTCCCCAACATAGCTATATTCATTTTAGAATGGGATTACATCAAAGACGCAGTTGGATCTACTGTTTTCAGAGGTTTGAAAAACCTTTTTGCTTTTTTGAGGGAAAACATGGGCAAGAAAAAGGTGCAATCACTTAAAAGACACATGCAGACACAAACACACAAGAATGAGCTAAGGAAACACTGAGCACAGTTGGGGTACGACTTACTCTTAGCCCCATCAGATAGTACAGCACACTTATTACCCCCATAGGCAGCACATAGAAGAGAAAGGAAGTAATCTGTACAATACAGTTGTAGATCCACATGGGCATGACTACGGTGCAGGTAGCAGAGCCAGGGACCAAGGTGCCATTGGGGAAATACTGCAGCATGATGCCGTGGGTGCCTGTGTTGGGGAGGGCGAAGAGAATGGACAGGACCCAGAGCACCACGATGGTCCTCAGGGCACGCTTGCGAGTGCTCTCCAGCTTGGCACGAAAAGGGTGGAGGATGGCAATGTATCTCTCCACGCTGACTGTGGTCACATTGAGGATGGAGGCAAAACACACCGTCTCAAAGAGTGCCGTCTTGAAATAGCAGCCAATGGGCCCAAACAAGAAGGGGTAGTTACTCCACATCTCGTAGACTTCCAGTGGCATCCCAAAAAGCAGCACGAGCAGGTCTGAGACAGCGAGGCTGAAGAGATAGTAATTGGTTGGAGTCTTCATGTTCCGGTGCTTGAGGATTACCAGGCAAACTAAGAAGTTACCTACCACTCCAACAACAAAGATCAGGGTGTACACCAAAGCCATGGGCAAGAACAGATGGCTCCGTCTGGGCCCACATAGGAAGGCTAAGTAATCCTCAGTGCTGTTTAGGTACCTCCTGAAACGTTCTTCATGTAGAGTGAAGTGATTAAACCAGGAGATATTGCTGATCCAGGCCATTACTGGATCTTCTGAAACGTTTCACAACTGAGATCCAGTCTTGTTTAAATTTCTCTGTGCTAGCTTGCTCACTTTTTGCAGAGGGGAAGAGGAGGGGTTGTCTTGCCAGACCTAGCTGCACAAAGCCACGGAGAGATGTGAGTGAGTGTGTTTGCCTGGCTCCGGTTAAGGTTTTGTCATTGTAACAGCTGTTCCCCTGCAAGGACTCCCTTAGCCAGAAAGCCCCTCCTTTCACACATATTCATTGGCTCCCTAAGTGCATTAGATTATAGAGTAAGAAAAGAGGTTCCAGCCACTTGTAGCAGCTCCTATAGCAGATGCATTTACAGAATCAGAAATGTGGGATTTAGAGAGCTGGGAATCTGAAATATAGACTGTGAGACAAGCTGCAAGATGTCTGTGTTTGTCAGAGGGTGGGAAACCAGACCAAAAAAAAAAAGCCCCTAAACTCAGTCCAAAAAGCTTTTACAAAATTGTATTGATGCTACATCCATTTATGAGTCACTAGCAAAAAAAAGAAACAAAAACAAAAAACAAAAAACAACAACAACAACAGAAAAAGGTATGATTTTATTTTTCAGAGATTTGCTGATTTTTATTTTCAGTTTTCTACGACAGCAGGTGCTTGGAAACAGAGTTTCATCAGTAGAAAGCCAACCCGTTTTTGTAGTAATTCATGTGGAATTAGGCTACTATAAGGTTTCAGCCTTTTTAAAATGCTGTATTTTTTTTTCTCCTGAAATCTGACACAGGATTTTAACTGCTCTTCTTATTGGTACCAAAATATTCTCCCACTTTCCTGGTATGCTGGAATCTGATGCCATATTCTTAGATAGCCTTATTTTGGGAATCTTTCTGAGGACCGTATTATTCCAAAGACATATTTATTGCCTTTGGGACTAAATTTACAGGATTTTTTTATAAACTCTTATTTCTTCCTGAATGACAACCATTCTGCAAACACGCTTTCTGAGCCAAAAAAGTGTACCTTACAAGGATGATGGCTGTGTCAAAATAGATCATTTATCTCCTTACAAATGCTTGATTCCTTACCAAATTTCTCTGAAACAAAAAAGCTTTAAAGTGTATGGATGTCTTCTTCTGAGATTCAGAAAAAGTTTAGCTCTTTGGAATCAAGGAGGTATAAAAGTTGAGGGTTAGTTTAGGGGATTTTGTCAGCTTGATGTACAATTTGTCTACTCAGTACTTCTCACAAGCTCTCACTTTTGCATACCTGCCCAGTCCCCCTCCTTGAAGCCATGTAGACTTTTTACATCCCTAACATCCTTTGGCAAGGAGCTCCTTGGGGCTACTGTCTATGTGTGAAGAACCACTTTCTTTTCTCTGACACTTTAGCTGAGTCTACCTGGCTACTAACCTAAGACTGCATATTTTTAACCATCCAGGAGCAAAAGAACAGCCCTTTTGGCTGATATATCCTCCAAAATCCTAACAATAGCAATTTTTCCAAGGAAGATGCAAACTACTCCCCTGTAAGTGCCTTGACAGTAAAGTGACCCCACACAAAACCTATTGTATGACTCAAGAATTGAGGCTGTCTTAGATCTTGTCTTCTTTACTCCTTCCCTCTTTAACTTCTCCTGCTTTAGTAGTGGTTCAATAACCTTGCAAGAAAAAATACTGTAATAAGCACAGACTGCCTCCAAAAAGAACAGCAGGAGGTAAAGAACCAAAGTTTGGTCCCACAGAGGCATATTCAATGTCTGGATCCTGAGAATTAACTGTGCATTCATTTGAAATGTTAGAGACATGGAAGGTACCACAACAACTATACTAAAAGACAGAAGCGTGTCTCTTGTGATGACTCTTGGATCTGCTGAAATTATCTTGCACATAAACTCTCTCTGTCAGAAAGACCCTACTCATTTATTTTAGCATTGCACAGAGGTATTTCATTCAGCAGATTTTATTGGACTGGTGAGCTACAAATGTGCTATTTTGACCTATTTCTCCCTTTGTTAAGAATTCATCTTAACGAGATTCCTTACATTTTAACAATGTTGAAGGAATGTGAAGTTGATTTTGACCTACTGTTGGTGTAAGAGGTAGGAACAGAGGAATCATTAGTAGGGTGCCTGTTCGAGACGAGGACTGACTGTTTCAGAGCACAGTAGGAGACAAGTATTTGACAATTTGTGCAGGACTAAATGCTTGCTGTACCTCTGCTTAACTTTCAGGGTTTTTTTCGCCTTAGTCTCTCAATAATATTTCATTTCTTTCCATTTCTTCTTCCCTCTCCAGTAAGTTCCACCGCTCTCTATACAGCATCATAACTGAGGTGAGTAAGCACTTCTAAAGTAGCTACCAAATTGGTCTTCATTTTTCTTCTTGCACATTAACCTCTGTAAAGAAACTAAAAAGGACACCTAAGGTCTGTTCAGCTTGAACTCAAACTTACAGAAAAGGAAACCAAAATTGATTATTTACTAAAAAGCCAACAGGGCAGCCATACTCATCATGGTGTCTATGAGAGGAAAGCAATGGGTTGCAGAAGCACATCAAGTCACTTGGAGGTGTGAACGTGCCAGGCTCATCTGTGTCTACTTCCACTTCTTCTCCCTCCTTCATCTCTTCTGATCCTGCTGGGCTTGGGTGCAGGCAAGCTGTAAGAGCAGAAGCACAGAAGAAAAACAGGTCTATTTGTCTAGCAGGTCACCCCTGGAACCATGTTGCTATGACCACGATTAAGAGGCAGATAGAGAGGACAAACAGAGTGGAAAATACATTTCAGTTCATTTCTCAGAACTTTATTTGGTGTTTTTTATCATATCTGTCTCAAAAAGGATAGAAGTGTATATCTAACCAAAGACTAGCTATGGCTCTGTATGACTGGACATATTTTATTTTTACAACTGAGACAGAAAATAAAAACAGATTTTCCTTTTGAAAGTAGTATTAAAACATTTGGTATTTTTCATTAGAAAGCACACTTCATTGGTGCTTGCTGTAATACATGCGAAGGAAGATAGTGTGCTCTGTGCTGGCCTTAGAATTGTGCAGGTTTATGCAACAGTAATGTAATTAATGTAACGTAATACTTACATTAATGTAATGCACACTATGTAATGCATATTAATGTAGTGTAATATTTGGCAACATTAACGCAGACAAGGCTTTTTGGTACAGTAAGTGTCACTACTACTCACAATGTGGCATTATCTCCTTAGGCAGTGACTATGCCCTTATGCTCGTGGTGTCTCTTGTACCACATTTACAATGTGGAATCTTTCCCTTGGCTGATGTAATGTGCTACAGCATATTCCTGTGGTCCATTTTGAGCAGCAAAGTGTGCATTTAGGAAGAGGTAAATTCAAGTGCCTTCACTTTTCCCAAACCCCTTGTAAGGGTATCCATTAGTGACTATGTTTTAGGTCAGTAAATGGTGAATAATTTTATATTTTGTGGGAAATTGGACACATTCATCAAAAGAGACAGAGAACAGGGGAGGTAATCCAGAGAACAGCAAATGGATAAATCCTCCACTGGTCACGCTTACAGAGGGATGTACTTTGAAGAACTATGGGCCACTATGATAGTCTGCTCTGAATATTTGCTCATCTCAGAATGTAGAATTTTATTAATGCAAAACAAGTTTTTTTGATATTTATATCTCTGTGGTGAGACAAGGAGATTTCTCATCCAGCTTTATATGCTCTGGTTGTGGAACTGGAAGTAATATAGCTGTGCTAATTCCATGGTGTGCCACGCTAATTAATTCTATTGAATAGCTGAGAAACTATACTGCCTTGACACGCCAACTTGGCATCCAGGACTTGAGCTGACATCTCTGAGCAACCCTGCATGGGATATTGCTCAGGGTTTGCAAGAAAGTGCTGTAACGCTTACTGCACACACTACTTTAGAAAGACACCCTACTTCTCTGGAAGGGCTGGAAAAGGTATTGGGTTTGCCGTAATTCTTGGCAAGTGCGTGCATGGATTTTTATCTTCAGCAATTACAGCCTGGCCTTTCATTTCTAGTTTACAATTTCCATTTGTAGCCATCAGATTCTGTGGTTTCACCCTTCCTCCAATTTGTAGATACTGAAGGTAGGTGCAAAATCCTTTAGAAATTCTATGTGAGAAGACTGCTCCCCAGCCTGTTTGAGCTTGATTTCCCTGCTCCTTTCAAGGAGCCTTTCAGAGCTTCCTCTGGAGCCACGCTGCTTTCTGAATTGCAGGTTCAAGCTCACTGTTTTAATCTTTTGAGAACTCAGCCGTACCAAGTATCTCTGTCCCATAGGGATGCAAAGAAGACGATACAAAGAAGAGGGCGCAGAGCTGGTAAGCAGAAATGTTAAGTCATACTGCACTGAATATGTTAACACAATTGCTAGAAAAATATAGCCCCACTCCCCTTATAAATTGTTGAGCTATAATTATAGATCATGGATTTGACTTTTTTTTTCCTCCTTTGAAAGGCTTGTTTGGTTCACTACAGTAGCTGGAATATAAGTCTTTGTTTTTGTAAGTATATTCAGTATAACATTCAACATGCCATCAAATGCATAGATACATTCTGTATATTTTCTCTCCCTTCAGTCTGGAGGAGTGAGCCATGCAATAACAATAGCTGGATCTGCAGTAACCTTTCCATGCCTTACTGTAAGTAATTTTGCAGTTATCTAGGCTCTTCGCAGACAGCTTTTCCATGGGTGTGCATCATATCTGAAGTCCTCAGGATATCAATCAATATACGTAAGAAGTGGTCTTCATGACTGCAGTACAAAATACCAAGGAGGGCACCCCTCTGCCTGGAGCAGCTGGCAACCTACACAGACAGTGCAGACGCAGGCCACTTCAAGAGTGGAACCCATTTTGCCTAACTTTAGCCATTAAAAATAGCAAATGAGTCTATGTGGATTTTTCAGGCTCCTACTTTAGTCAATAATGGAGAAAGGAACGTCCAGAAAGAGAGGTCCTAAAGCATAGCACAAGATAAGAGATATAAAACAGAGGAGTTTAATTTTTCTTATTCTCTGCAGAGGAGAAGTGGGTAATAAAGTTTAACAGCAAGCTTGTTAAACAGCTGAGATGAATTTAGACCCCAATTTTGAGCAGTTTCATCCACCCTCCTCCCATCAGGACCAGTCTTTAGAGGGAGCTATGTACGGGCTTTGTCTTTGAGAAGCTGTTGGGACAGATGGAAGCAGAGCCAGAGAGCCAGTCAGCAGGTGAAGAGTGAGGACAGTCCAGTGCTAAAAATGACTCCCTGGTCCTCTTGTCTAGCAGCGTGGATGTACCTATTGACATGGCTTTCAGCAATGGATTGCTTTGTTAATGTTGATTCCCAAAATCAGTGGGAATGATATCCTGCCTTTTTGGTAAGTGTTTCGTGTGTTGTTTGTGTGTGTGTGCACACACATGCTTTGAAGAGGCAGTGGGTGGCAGGTAAGGATATTGTTCAGGTTCGACATACAGGGGAACAGCAAAAAGAGCTGCAAAAGACTTCTGATGCAGAAAATCTTGTCATACTGAATGTGTCCATTACGACAAAATGACTCGGATTTACATGGGGGAAGATGAAAGGATTGTCGTGACAGAAAATGTATTGAAGTCGCAAGCATGGTACAGAATGAGTCAGGTTGTCTGAGTCAGGAGGGATCTGGTACTATAGGACTCATATTTACGCAGGAAGAATCAGGTTATTCAGCATATCTCTATGGCTTTCTGCATCTTATTACAGTATTGATACTCCACTGCAGTTTCTTCCTCTCCTTGTGATGCATATGTTTCTCGGGAGAGCTCACCTCACTTGATTGTCTGACCCAAAAGAGATTTAAATGCTTTCCCTGACATGGTGCATCAGTATTAATTTTCAGCTCACATCCATTTGGCTTCTGTTCCACACCTTGGGATTTGGGCAAGGATTTTTCTCCACTGAAAGAAACCACATCCATATCATAGAATCTGCATAGTGCCTGGATGTGTATTAGACATATGCACTGATGAGACAGAAGGAATCACAGTGACAAGTCTTAACATATTCAAAGAAAGGCAGCGATGCATTGTATTATTGGAGGTGGTAGAAAGTTAGCAATTTGTTATAGGAGACTTGAATCTGTCAATGAAAATGATAAATGGGTCACATGGAATTTATATAGCACATATCACATACAAATCTAACAGTAAGAGAAATGTTAGGAGTATGCCTCTTCTGAACATTTCTTTCTTTAAGGGTTGGTGTGGAGGTAACTTTGCTGTAAGAATAATAAAGCTTATTTGAAAAGTTTTGCTCCTATTGGAAAATTATATACACTTCTGTTTGCCCCAGAAATGCAGTGACGTGTTAGTTTATACTCTATGAAACAGTTTGTACAGAGCTACTTACATAATAATGAAATTTAGGAAACTGGAAATTAGACAGCATTTATTCCTCTTCTTCTAATTTCAGAAAAGGCTTGTTTAAATTATCTATGCATGTTTAAATTTTCTTGGCTCCAGTGAAAGTATTATTCCACTGCTCATAAGGGTGTCTCTTTGGCAAAAACACTTGTCAAGAGTTTCCATTCCCTCCTGCCGCAGCTGCTGTTCAGATTGCTTTGTAAGTTGGATTACAGCGATCACCTATCTTTGTGTCACATTGAGAATCAATATTATTTGACTTGGAATTAATGAAACTATCTTTATGAAGAAGGATGTGCATAATTTGGAACATTAATATGCTGGCAGATGATGTTCTCTTCCTGCTCTTTTCCCCATTAGACTATCCCCAGGAGTCATATCTTGGTTTAGTTAAATGCAGCGAGGGATGGTACTGTTCTTTTGAATGTCGCCTGCTACAAGGTTAGAAAGAGAAAGAAAATTCTAAACACAACAGTGCTGAAAAAGATACTTGCCAGAGGGGTAATTTACCATAGCTTTCAAATAACCTAATAGGCCTTACACATGCAGAGCAAACTGGATTAACTGAAAACAGCCCACTCAGTAGTGAGATGATCCCAGGCAGTACTGCAAAATAAGGTAAAATAACCTGTCCATGCCCTCTAGAGCTGAGGAGCAGAACAAGGAACAGTCCCCACGCAATGGGAGCAGCTATGCAAGTCCTATGCAAGAGTGGGGTGTGGGGTTAGGTGGCTTGAATACCCCTATGACCTCGTGATTTTGGATTCAGTGGCTTTACTAGGTCAATCCTTCTCCACCAGGATTTAGATCAGTCTGTCAGTTTGGGAGTCTTATTTCTCACCGAAACTGAAGACGAGCATGAGGCTCAGGAACTTCCCACACAGACTCCTGCAAACAGACAAGGGAATGAAGGCTGTGCTCTTTTCATTTCAGATGCAAAACCCCCTCTATTTGGATATTTCCTTATACCATGGGCACTGAGGCCACAGCTGCTGCAGTGTCTCTCTATTTTTCCCCAATGCTAGTTTTACAGTTGCTGTACAGATTTGGCTTAGTCCACCTCTCTTCACTGGGAAACCAATTTAGCATCCAGACTGATAGATATTTTGCCCAGCCAAGACACCTTCATTATCTGCTCATTTGCAGACTCTGATCCACAATTAGATCTGAGCTGACCTGGAACTCTGTTGATTTGCTTTGATTGTACTAAATGCTGAACATATCTCTTATCGACAAACATTCGAACATACTCTACAATACCTTTAATAAAACAGATTTCTGCATCAGAAAGAAATGACTCGAATCTGAGCCAAGTTGTTGTTCTGTCAATACAGCGAGTTGTATTTAAATGGGTAGTAATACTAACTCTGAAATGGCAACAGAAATAATTAGGTAAGGAAAACAGAACTAGAAAGTGTGATGTTTTATTTTTCAATTCTATTTAAAGATCAGTGGCTAAAGATTAATGTTGCTTTGAAACAAGAAAAGCTTAATGATGGCTGACAGGACAAAGGAGGGAAATTAAATGGAGGAGGAGAATACCTAAAAATGGGGGAGGACAATACCTAACAACCTTGAAACAATAACCTGTTAAGAATATAAACAAAGAAACACTGGGGATTGGAAGTGAAAAAGGACAAAATAAACTTTAGACAGGGAAATGAACAGAGTACATCACACGAAAAACATATGCAAAGGTAAAGATAGAGATGAGGAAGGAAGACAGAAAGAAAGGAAGCAACAAGTAACCTGTGAAGAAATAGAATCACAGGCTAATGCAGCCTGGAAGGGACCTCTGGAGATCTTTAATCTGACCTCCTGCTTAGATCAGGGTCTGCTAAAGAGTCAGACCACAGGGTGGACCATGGGGTCACCTCCTCCCAGGTGCTGTGGAGGCTACTGTGAGGTTCCCTGTAGCTTTCTCTCTACCAGGTGAAACCAGACCAATTCTCTCAGCATCTCTTCAAGGGCAAGTGCTTCAGCCCCAAACATCTTGGTGATGTCTCCTAAACTTGCTCTGGTTTATCAGTGTCATTCCCACATTGGGGGAACTAGAATTGGACGCAGTATTCTAGGTATGGGCTAATGACTGCTGATCTGAGGGGGATAAACACCTCCCTCAGTCTACTGGCTATGTTTCTATTAATAAAGCCTGCTGTTGCTGCCAGGCATACAGCTGGCTTGTGTTCAGATTGCTATCTACCAACATCCCCAGGTCATTTTCAACAGAGCTGCTCCCCATCCTGCTTTACTTTAGCATGCACTTATCTGCCTTTCCCAGCATTCCTCTGCGTGGAAGCTGTTACCACTAAAATTTGAGGAATGGCTCTTTAGCATTGTTATTTCCAAGATAACACTGTGTATAAACCCAATTAGGCCCACATTGTTATTCATTATTCTCTCTTCTGCTGTTTGAAATGATTCAGTCATCCCAGAAGAGAAAGGAAACAGTATCCATGGTCCAGATTTATGAGGTGTCTGGGAGCCTAAGTCTGTCTGGTACTCATGAGACTTTGGATCTTAAAGGCTGTTTAGAGCCTTGGTTCCTAGCCTTATGTTATCAGTAACAGAAGGGAAAAACTATAACACAAATTTTCCCAGCACTGAGAATGTCCTACTTACATATCTACCTTGCCATTTCCCTTGAGGATATAATGCATGATGAGTTGGTACTGGGTAGTCTGTTAGCACTAATAAATGGCGTATAGAAAACATTCAGGACTTTTTCTCAAGGTATAAAAGAGTTCCAGAGTCAGAACTAAAGGTTTCCAGGCTCCTTGCTCCAAGCCTCGTTGATTGCCCTTGCATTGTCACAGTGTTTATCAGTAAGTCTCTTAAAACTTCAGGGTGTCCCACAGCTGCGAAACCCTCCAGTATCACTGTAGTGGCCCTTCATTTAATCAGCAGATGCTACGCTTGCTTTCTTTTGATTGATAATCACCATATTTTGAAATGCATGATCTTACACAACATTCATTTGAACCGAAGTCTCAGAGCTGACATGCAAGTGATTTAACACAAAACAGAGCTGAAGGGGAAAACACACAGGTAGTACTCTGTGCATCTCTCATATTTGCTAATAGTTTTATTGGGTCCCTAGAATAGTGAAGATCATCAGTCAGGCTGACGGCACTGTATGTGCCTCCAAGCTGATGGAAAACCACAGAATTTGCTCATGTTTGTGAAGGTGCAAGGTTTAAATGGTATCTAATAGTCAGAGAGAGAAGAAGAAGAAGATCTGCTCTTCCTGGCTAGGTGGAAAAACGTTCAAATCAGAATACAGGGCAGTAATCTGCACATCTCTGGTCCCTTTTGAGAAACCTTTATTCACATACCTAAATGAGACTTCCTGTGGTTAGTGACCGGCTGACACTCTGGCTCTGTGCTAAATAGGTACTTTTCAGACAAAGTGTACAGGCCATGATTTTGTCTTCAAGATGTGAGAATCAAGGCCTATGCATTTTACCTGTGAGTCTTTCAAAAACATTCTATAATGCAATGCAGATGGTGCTTCGCAGTGTTAAAAAGACTGCACTCAGTGGGGAAAAAGCTCATCTTCCTGAGCACATCTACCCTTGCTTTGCTATAAAACTTTCCATGAGATTTTTCAAGTGCTTTATAGATATGAATAGCCCAGCCCTTCAAAGTAAGACTGTCCCTCTCTCCCAGAGAGACACAGAGGAACTATAAAGTTCTACAAAAATTGTAGTGATTTAAACTTTTTGGCATTTGGCCTTGTGCTGTACCAGCAACCCACTGGGGGAAGATCATGAGGCATTTTTGTCTCTTTGCAGAAGAAGTGCTGTCTTCCTTTCCACCCTTTCAGGAGAATTACGTAGACCCTGTGAGAGACATCATGTGTTTCTCTGACAACAATTGCAATAATGTCAAGAGCCTTGGAGTACTTTAAAGCCCATTTGAGTCTGCTGTATGATATTTTGAAAATTTTTAGATTGCTGCTAGATTTTGTACACATGAAGGCTTTGTAACTTGAAGGCTTTTTCTTCAGACCTTATACATATTTGTATTGAAGTGGGTGGTTTTTCTAACTGCTTTCGGCTTTTTTAAAATACAGGCCATGGTCGGTGTTCTCTTATTGTATCTTCACATTAAAGGGTGAAAACAGGAAAAATATGTATTTTCCATGCAACAACCATGCTGTTGTAGAAAAGAAGCTGAATGTATTGTTCTGTTGCAGCTAGACTTCTGAGACCTGAAGTCAACTGTAAGAAGAAAAGTGGGTCCAAAAGACCAGGCTTAAAATTAAATATGCTGTTTAATCAAAAAAGCCCATTTGAATAGTGCTGTATTTCCCTGCAAAGAGGCGTTGCCTTGAGTATGTTAAAGCACATGCACTGCATCATTTGAATAGAAAGTGTCCAAATTTGAAGCACAAAAAGCCAAGTATCATGGAAGCATGTGAAAGCACCTCCTGAAGTGCAGAATGAAAAAAAATCCACACCCAAATCTGAAGAACTGAACAGCTGAATGCACTTTTGAAATCACATTATTTTCTGACAGTACATACACTAATTCTGGTGAATAGCTGTTTATCCAGTTAGCTGAGCAAAAAAATGATTTCTACTTTTCCACTTTAATTTCAAAGATTTACTGCTGAGTTCAGATGTTCTGTAATCTATGCTGGAACACTCAAGATAAAGAAAGCAGCAAAGCCACCTCAAAGCAGCCCAGACATATGAACCTGCAGTGTCACAAAAGCGCAGTAAAGACCCATTTCCCCTTTCCCAGTCTTGATGGAGAGGGGTCCCCAGGTACGGATCATATGCTGCGGTTCTGCGACCAACAGAGCTATTTCCATTTCTAGCTTCACCGCAACTAGAACAAGAGTTGACTGTGAACTGACCCTTTTTGGTGGATAGCATCAACCTCACACCTCAGTGAATACAAGTCCAAATTGCTGATGAACATGTTGCTATGGGTTGCTGCATGTCTGTGTGAATCTTGAGCAGCATGGGATCAAACATTGGTAATATTTCATCCTTTTTGAATACGATGAAGACATTTGATCCTACCTGCTTTGTTTTCCTCTGCTGTTCTCTTGCCAGACCTTCCCAGCAGCATGGAAACTCTCTCTGCTCCTGATCCTCTCCTTAGAAAATTCATGGTGAACTAGTTGGTCCTGACCCTTGTGACTCCATCTTAAGCTCACAAATGGATGTATAGAAGCTAAAATAATGAAATTCTTGGTAGAAATCAACTCTAGCTACAAGCTTGTAGTTAAAACAGCTTTCTTTTCAAAAGTAACGTTTTGATGAAAACCAGGGGATTTTGTGCCTCATGAGATGATACTGGTTTTGATGAAATTACTCCCCTCCAGAAAACTTCCGAAAGCAAAACGTGATCTGCTTTGGAAATGTGAAAATAAAGGTTTTAATATCAAAATATTGTTATGGCTTTTTATTTATATTAGTTTGAATATTTCTATATTATTTTCAGGTCTGTCATAAATATTACTTGATAGGCTTTGTTAAGAGCGTGTCAAGTTACAGTGTGAAATACAGCCAGACGTAGCACAATATTGACATTTTTTTCTAACCTTTTAAAGTAAGTTTTAAGTACAGTTACTACTGAGTATAGATTGAACTGGAAAAGTAACACTAAGTCCTTCAGAGTGTTTCTCATTTAATCAAGAAGACAAGAACAGCACTGAAAGTATTACCCAGTGAACCGCTGTTTTCAACAGCCCAGTGCTAACTTGGAGTATTTTAAAAAAAAATATAAAATTATATTATTTTATAAAAACTATTGGAATTTTAGACATTTTTCACTCAGCAAACGATTTCAGGATTTCAGCTATTCCTCCTAATTCAGAAAGAAAACAAATCTTCAAGCATTAGTGTTTCCAATGAACCCAAAATTCTGACAAACTCTAATAACCGTCAATTTTCTTTTTCTCAGATTGGTTATGTGCATATCTGACGTCTGAAAAGTTCCTCAGTCACCTTCTCAGACAGGATCCGGAGACTTTAGGGAGGTAAAATCGCATTTACATACAGAGCAGACAAGCTTTTAAGGGGCGCATCATCAGACACTTCATTTTCATGCAAAACAGACAAACTGTGAGGCAAGGCCTCAATTATACACAGGAGAGAGGGCAGGAAAGGCAGGGTTCGAATCAGAGATAACCTGTTAAACCGTTAACAAGATAAATTAAGGACATTCTGGACTTCTGTATGTGTGCACTTATACGTGTGTATGTGGAGTGTCTACATAAACGGTAGCTATGAAACTACATATATCAAGAATTTTCCCTTTCATGTGGTTTGTCTTAGTTCTAAACAGAAAATGTCTTTAAATAAATTAGAAAATGAATATATAGGTAACCTGCCCACTACAGCAAGCAATATTAGTCTATACTTAGAAAGACAGAAATGCTCATGCTTCTGACACTTGTTTTTAAAACTTTTGTAATACTCTGAAAAAGGTCAAAGTATTGGTGACGTTTGAAAGCAAATCAATGCCTCTTGTTTACTGTCTACATTTCCACTGCGTTTTTGAGTGTGTGAGAAGACATGTGAAGTTTTCTGGGGATTTACCTGCACAGCTTTCATTGAATACAACTAATCAATTCTAAGGATTTTGGGAATAGCATTTTAAGTACAGTTTTTGTGGAGCTCACAATACCTACTGCTTAAGATTGCAGTCTTAAACCTATTCAGTGCAAGAAAAAAAAGCAATACTTCCTTATGCCGTTTGAACACAGGTAAATACAAATACTTTTCCTCTTAATGGAATTTTCCAGCTCAGTGGGATCCTGGCTGAAGATTTTGGAATGATTTTGCAGTTTTGTATGAGTAATCACTGGGGACAGTATATCACAGTGTCCCAAAGTAGAGAGAGTAAGGGAAGGGATGCAGAATGTATTAGACTTAATTTATTCAACTGGTAATTTTTTCAGTAGAAAGAGAATTCTTATCAGAAAATGTCAAGTTGTTGAACTCAAAACCTTTCATGTGAATACACTTGTTTTAAACACTTATTAGGCAAAGATTTCTCTGTTTCAGAGTGGATTTCTAAGCACATTGAAGGACTTTGTTCGTTTCCAAAAAAAGTCAATAGCCCGGTGCTGTGGATATTACCCCAGCATGGGTGACATCAGGTTCAGATCTTCATTCCTACACATTTGTCAAATTAATTCCAAAGTAGCCAAAAGTCTAGCACTTCAAGTCTTTCTGCGTTGAACAGATTCAGGTGTCTGACCTGGAGCTGTCAGAGCAGAGGTTTGAGCCTGACCTGGGTTCACCATCATGCTGAGTGAGCCACTACCCATAGGCTAGTACTCACGTATGGTCCAGGTTTTCCCAAGGTAACATTCTTACAGTATTTGTTTTAACTGAAAACTGACCCTAAAGTATTAACGTGGTACAGGAAGCATTTCTTCTCAAGGTCTGAAATTTATTTCAGAAAGTAGCTAAGATTCAGTGAAATTCTGGTGAGGTTACATACCCATCAAGCACGAGCAAATACAGAAAACAGAGAGAGCTTTGAAATTTTTCCAAAGAACAAGTGAAAATATTTTCCCCTCCTTTCTTCTCCCTTATATGACAAAAAAACACCGTTAATAATGACAAATTAAATGTAAAAACTTCTGTGACTTGCCTAGGGCTGGAAAATGGGTCAGTAATTCAACTTCTATAAGAATGCAATATTTATGATTCCCAGCTGCCTCTTTGCCTCCCTAGATTGTGCTATTTGTTTCCCTTGTATGCTGAAAATGTTCTAAAGTATAAAGAGGAACTTTTAGGAACCACATGTGATTACATAATGACAAAAATGGGATTGTTTGGAGTAATTTTGAAATTACTAACTGAGCTATAGGTAAAAATTATCTCCTAATTTTCTTGATAGATTGTGATAGTTCAGAAATATATGTTCAGCAATGAAACCACTGCAGCTTGAAAAGGGAAAATGTAAAACATTTTTGCAAAGCTAAAGTTAGGCAGTTTAAAGCAAATAAAAAGCAGTGGCATGTAATTTACACCTGATTTACACACAAACAGACCAAAGTGTTACATGCATTAAATTCTTCTTGCATATTTAGAAATATGCTCTAGTAATTTCACTTGGAAATATAGTTCAAACAATGAAATAATGTATTAATACCTGGTACCTATATACTTTTTTCAGCACAATTGCTCCAATTTTTAAAAACAAACATCACCACGGCTTGAATGCAACAGGAAAATAAAAGCCCAAATCGTGAAAATATGCTTGCACGTGTTTCAAGACGCTTACATCAAGGTCAGGCTTATATTTGAGACCTTCTTTGGACCAGATCTTTTCCATGTATAGTTCAGGATGCAGATTTCTAGGAGAAAGAGAAGCCTAGCAAGAGAAGCCCAGCAAAATGAAAGTGATAAATAATCAAACTTCTGCAGACATGACGCTGACTTGTTTTTACCTCTAATCATGTTCAGGAGCAGATTACTCCTGCTTTTCCTCTGAACTCAATGACAAGTACCTTGTTTTAATGTGTCTATTTGCCTCCTTGTTACAGCAAAAATGAGAACAACCGAACCAAACAGGACTGCATTTATGAAAAATTGTGAATTACTTAACTGTGTTCTTAAAATGTTAGCCACAGGATTGCGCATACAGAAGAGAGAGGACTCACCAGAATGAAGAGTGCTGCGCAGAGTATTAATAAATGTCCTGTTACAGAGATGCACTTGGGACCGTTAAACATGTAAAGATAAGAAAATGAATGATGGAAGAAGACAGAGATAATAATTTGCAACAGAGTACTGGCTAAACTACCTAAACTAAAGCATCAGAAGTCAGAAACTTCTGATAGAAGAGAAGGAGACAGTCAGTTAGGAACCAAGATTAAAATCTCAGCTTTACAATATTTGAAGCAAGTAATATTAGTCTGCTATGAAAGCTAGTTGAGGTATAGAGGTTAAGGCAAAAGGCACTCTTACTTTTCTCTGTGTGTGTGTGTGTGTGTGTTGAAGAGGATGGTAATTGGGTTTTTCCCTAGCCACAGGTAACCAGAAATATTACAGGATACTGCCCTCCTAAGGGAGGCATTGATCTGCAAAAAAGAATATTATTACGTCTTCCTTCCACCCTTCTGTGCATATGCTATGCACCTCTAGCATCATTTGGCTCCCTAAGTGACCCTACTGACTCTTTTCCTTGTTCACGTCCTGATTTCCTTTTGCTGCCATTCTTTCACTCTCTGGACCAAAATAGAAATCCCACCAACATAGCATGTGTCCATACTTCCATGTCTCAGTGAAGGATATCCAGCATCATGGCAGGACAGGGAGCAAACGTACAGAAAGCTCTTCCTGCACTGCAGGGAGTCGAGGATGGCTGGGTTTCGCCTGTACTGCTGTACCGCTGCAGTCCTTTGCCAGCGTTCCAGTAGCTGAAATCTGCAGCATTGAGGTGTCTCACCTCTCTGAAGTTATCCATTCCTATGTAACTTTTTCCTGGATGTATGCTTGACATCTGCACAACCTTTCTGTCTCAGGTATTGCTAGGAATCAAATAACACCTGCCATACAAAGTGTATTAAGTCCATTTGTTATACTAACATTGATCTCTGTCTCCCATTAGCCTTACCTGATATATATGTGTATGTGTGTGTAGAAATGTGCTATAAACCCAAGAGGATTAGAACTAACAATTTATGTATTATGATATATTATGACACCAAGAACGTGAAGCTTAAGGACTAAAGATGCTGATCCATCATTGCTAAAAAATAATACTCCAACACTTCTTCCCTCAGAGCTGACCTTCTCCTCACCTTCTGAGCATTCATCTCTCACTCGCTTATTTTTGTGCAGCTGTCTGCCATGATTTAATATCTTTGACAGAGAGTACATGTAGCATTTATTATTGATATGTCTTGGAAATGCAGATTAGCATGCCCAGAGCAGAAGTAGTTTGTTTACTACTTAATGGCAAAATGGTTGAATTCTAAAAACGGCACTGATTTTATTATTTAAAGACAAACAGAAAGGAGGCAGCAAAGAGAAACAATCTATTTGAAATTCCACACTGTCTACAAGATACTAATAACCTTCTGCTGTGGGAGAGAAATAAAGGTAATTAATACCTTTAAACTCCAGTTAGAAACAGCATCCATTTCTTTCCATTCCTGCCACTGTTTAATACCACAAGGCAATATCTGAGCAGGGACATTGGCAAGTCCTGGGACAATTTCCCAGGAAAGGTGGTGGAATTGCTGTGATGAAGTTCTGAAGGGGCAAAACAAATGTCTGTGGTAGCAAAATGCCAACCCATCCTGACTCCATATTGACTAATTTATTGATTCTTCAGCTTTGTGTAAAGAAAGGATATGACTTTTCTGGGAAAAAAAGAAAAAAATTAATCATGTAGGACATATAGAGATGAGGAAATGTGAGAGCTTTTTGGAAATTAAATCTTTGCAAACTCTTTGCCTGCAAAATCTATTAGTTTCTTATGCAGAAAATACTCTTAGGAACAGTGCCTCAATTTCATATAATCCTATAAATAATGACCGTTACTGTTCAATGAATTTCTCCCTCTGGTGGAGACAATGTGATAAATGAAAGATAATATTTCTGTCGAAGATAATCTTTCTATAGACATAAAACTAAGGCCTGGAAAACCCCATTGCTTAGACATGAGTTTCTCTGAATGAGCTAACCAGCGTGAGGCTGTACACTTTGTAACTTGGGGGCAGAGGGCTCTACAGCCTCTATGCAAGCAAACGTTGCAAATATTTGCTTTCTTAACAATCTCCAAGAATGTAGGTCTCACTTTCCCACCCTAATTGATGCCAAAAAAGACAACGTTTTTCTTCTCAGAAAATAAAAAAGGAACAATACCACAGTTCCTCTTTTTTTTTTTTTTTCAAGTTTTCTTTAATTTTGTCTGAACCAAACAATATTTTACTTATGTTTTGGGGCACAACTTTAATTCTACTACCTTGTGACCATTTAAACTGCAATGCATGGATCAATGATAATCTGAAGAGAGTAGCACAAAGGCAACTGTGCCTAGGAGTCCAGTTAGCACTAGGAACCACCTGCTTCTTCAGGCCCACGTTCTTTTCAATGAAGCAGGGGTGCCTGCTCTGCTACCCTTCATGGGATGTGTTTCAAAGTTGGCAGTTGCTTGGGCAGGATACATAGCTGCTATTTGGGCCATTTAGCAGACAGCTTATCACCCAGTATTTCAAAATGGGGCCATTTTGCAGGAGACATTCGTGAAATAGCACATTTGTGCTCTCAGAAGGAAATGGGGCTCATTTCAAACATCCCCATGATTCTCAGTACAGCACTCATCAGCATAGTATCATCAGCGCAACTTGCAGCCTCTGAGGTTACTAGGCAGGCATGTAGATTTTCCTGGTGAGGCATGTCAGAGAACGTGCTACAGCATCTCAGATGCCTTTGGCTAGCTACATTTATCTGCACATGCCCACATGTTGCTGTTTTGCAGTGTCACTGTTTAAGGCTGGGCTGTCGCTTAAAGCAGATGGCAGATGCTTGCTATTAATCCCTTCATTTCCCAGAAGGGTAAGGAAAGGAGAAAAGAGAGAGAGATTTGTGGGTTGGAAAGTTAAAACAACTTTA
>NW_009611959.1:0-14637 GCF_000690535.1 Cariama cristata
TGGGGGTCCTGCTGGGAGCCCACGCGCCGCGACCGGGGTCCGGCCAAGGGCAGGGCCCAGGCCAGCCCGCTCATCTGTCGTTTATACTCATCACACTTTGCTTCGTGCGCAGCAATTTATTTGATTTTCTTAACTCTCATCCCACCGTGTATCAAAAGAGTTTCAGTGTAAGCTAAAATAAGCTGTAAGATGTGAGAGAGCTTTAACCCAGCAGAGAGGTGACTGAAGGAAAGACACCACAGTCCACATAAATAAATGTCATCTTTATTTAACCAAATATAATTTATCAGTTAAGTTGACATCTGTCAATTCAGTTAAAGGAACTATAAATAATTAAGACAGTCTTTTTCCTTTAATAAAAAGAGTAAACCAGTATTTTTCATTTGCAGTCAGCTGTATTGTAGGCATGCATTTGAGTGCAACTGGTGGGAAAAGTTTTTGACCATCGATATTCTTCAATTTTAAATGAGATTCTTCCCTGACCGATTCCCCACACACACCTTAGACCTTTGATAAATGTACGGACACCCCCAGCCCAGCAGCGTGACAGCTCTCAGTCACCGCCAGGTCTCTTCGTTTTACAGGAGACCGTGAGCGGTAGGTTCTTCCTCTGGGGAATCTTTTCTCGGGGAACCAAGTAGCGATGTGACACCTGAAAGACCAGGAGAGTTTCTCGTATATATACATAGGAGCTTAACTGTTAATGGAAGGAAGTCTCGTATCTACGCCTCAACATTAGGCAGAGAAATCAGGTGAGCAGCAGAGAATACTCAGAAGTCCCCGGGCTGAGACTTCAGTACAGCAGGGTGTGAAGGTTGGGTTTGGTTTGGTTTTTTTCCTTTTTTTTGAACAGAGCTTTGGCCAAAGGCACTCTGTGAGCAGTCACGTCACTAGGGTGGAGAGTACGAGGTTCAGAGCTACCGCCGCAAAGGAGACATTGCGAGGATGAGGAAGGGGAAAGCAAGCCTGGCGTTACGTTAGCAAGGTGGAAAGGGGGAAGCCATCTCAAAACTACATCACTTGCTCTTCCGGGGGTCGGAGAGCGAGCAGCCTGACAGGGCAGGGATCCCATCTCTGCCTCCTCAACGCTACGAGCAGCTTCGGCAGTAGGAGAACTCGGTAAACACGCGCCGAGGCAGGAAAAGATTCTTCGGCAACTTCAGAGAGGGCCTTGAGCAGGCAAGAGCCTGGCTGCTGTTTGGTTTGGATACATCTGCTCCCGTGGCTTTCCAGAACTGGTTTCCCGCTCACTAATCCTGACCTTCCTTCCCAAGACACTTGTCTCTAGAGTAAGGATCAGGTCTACAGCCAGACCTCTGGGTTGGGACAATGCCTGATCCCCGACTAACTTTGGTCTTGACGTGGACCATAAGGGGTGCATTAGGGCTGTTTTCTGGGGGGAGGCAGGAACTCTTCCTAACAAATCACTCCTTACCTAAAAAGCAACACCATCTGCACTTAGGCAGGGCTTTGTAAAGCTCAGCTAGTTCTGGCATTGTCCAGAGTAACAAACAGATCTCCCAACCTGGCCTTATTTCAGGTGAAGATCAGCATTCCCAGCACCACATCACACCATTTTCCAGCTGAGCAGAGATGCCCAGTGCTGCTGGGACGGAAAGCCAAAAGGAGAAGACAAGCATTGGTTTGTATGAGAAATACAGAAGTTAACCTAAGGGAGGAAATTAGGCCAATCAAGGATGGTCGTGTTCGGCTGTGAGGAACATGCTTAAAGCAAGAGGAAAAGCAATCACAAATCCAGCACCTTTCAGGTTGTGTTCTGGAGCTGCAAATAAATAGGACGGGCAGTGTCCAGAGCAGGAGCAGAACTGCAGCGCTCCGGGCCAGCACAGCTCACTAAAATGAGAGCTTTGCTTCATTTCAGGATCAGGATGCAAGGTGCTACCGTGCTGAATGCTGTGGGCATTCCCCCAGCGTTTGGGAAGATCCTGGCAGCTCCCCAAGCTTTCCGCAGTGAAGCACTGAAGTCGGGTTCCATGGGATATACTGTATTTTCCCCATCCTTGACAGATGTTAAGAGCTTTCCCCCCATGTACACTTAACGCATTCAATTTATATTCGTGCAGTAGAGCCTGTTTAATAGTGCTGTCTGCTTGGGCACATCATTTAAACTTGGTGTAACTGGGTGAAGTTTCCAAGTCGGTAAGACCTGCTTACATGAAACTGCACTCAGTTTACTGAATTGATTTATATTCAAATGGGAAAACTAAAAAGCGTTGAGTGCCGACAGCGCTCAGGAAGATCATTTGCAAACGCCTTAGTCACACAGCCAGAACAGGCTTTCTCTCATTATGCCGCTGCAGACTGCATCAGAGTCCTTCCAGCGTGCCCCAGCAGCAGAAGAGAAGGCATCTCGGCCATCACCGGGCTGAACGGCACAAAAAGCAGAGGGGCAAGAATCAGAGCAGGGAACCCTGCGCTCGCAGGGCTCGGCCAGCGCCTACAAGCTGGGCTGTAAGCCTGCTGTCAGATTTTACACGCCCGCTCAAGGGCAAGCAGGTTCCTTCACTACAGCCCCCTACAGAGAGCTGCACTAAGAACCAGGGCTTCAGAAACTTGACTGTGCCTGCCGACCTCTTTTCCAGCTGGCACCTACACAGACAGAGAAATCCAGCGGCTGAACATGGATGTCCTCTTCCAAGAGACACCAAGAGCCTAATGCTCCCAAGCTTGAGATGCCTCAAGCTCAACTGGAAGAGGTATTGGGTGGCTTCTTCCCAGCTGCAGTGGGCCCATCAGTAGCACTCAGCAACTGACAGAAAATCTTAACACACAAAATAGAATTTATTTTTCCATCCACCTCTCCAGGAAAGAAAAGTCAACTGAACTGAGTAGGCTGCCATGAAAACAGTGCAGGAAGGAAAGGCTCGCAGACAGCATCCCCGACGGCTCCAGCAGAGCACTGGCGGGCGGAAGGGGAGAAGGACAGACGGGGAGAGCTCACGGGCTCTGCAGACCAGGCGCAGAGCGGATCCCCTTGCACGCAGCAGTAGCTGAACTCAGTTCACGACCAGAGGCAGAACAGGTATTCTGCAGTTTGAGATGCTGCCGGATGATTGGCAAAAGGGAGCCCAAATCTGTCAGCAGAGACCAGCCTGCTCGCAGCCAGATTTCGGGGCTCTGCAGTCCTCAAACCCGAGACCGCTCACTCTCCTTGTGGGCACACAGGAATGGGCGTTTTGGCTTAGAGGACCCTTCCTCGCCATCTTCGCTAATCCCTCTACCAGAGACTCGCGTGCTTTGGATGCCAGGCGCAGGAGGGGGACTCGGAGAGCGAACACAAGGAAGGAGGGCGACAGGGCAGAGAAGACAGGAGATACCCCATGCCCTCATCCATGAGGTGGTACTTTGCTAGAAAGTGCCTGTTCAGTAAAATAGATCTGAACCGTATCTCCAGTATTTAAAACGCTTATGAAGCGAAAAAAGCAGCCCTTCACCTCGGGTGACTGGGACGGGGTGGGCTCCCTGCGTGATCTGACTGATCAGTATCTTCACTGTAGCCTTGGTTCACACATAACTACTATGAAATTGCACTTGGTGATTGTCTCGTTACACTTTTTTTGTCCTTCCTAAAACTAGACTTTTTTCTGTACAAACTTGGCTTGAAATATAAACCACATAAAATTCCCATTGAAAATAATGAGAATCCAGTATCAAAGATGAAGTCTCGAGAGAGACGGGGGGAGGGGGGGGGAAGTGAAGAGGAGGAAGGGTGGAGGAAAAGAAACACAACAACAACAAAATGAAAGGAGAGCTGTGAGAAGGGTGGGGGGAAGCAGGGAGAGCTAGTCTCCCACATCGGAGTCCCGGTCACCGATGAGCCAGAGGATGTGAAAGCTCAGAGCGAGGAGACCTGTTCCGATCAGGTCCCCCAGCGCCGTCAAGTATGGGATGGAGAAGTTGTCAGGATCGAGGTCCCTGCTCCACATCCAGTGCACCATCCAGTCAGCAATGTACAGAAGAATGAGAACCTGGGAAGCGGGAAGAAAAGAGCCACATATCAGCCACAAATCCTCACCTCTGCAATCCCAGTCTTCATGGAGCAGCAGCTGAGGCAACTCCAGCTGGGCTGGCCAGGCTCAGAGACGCACAACCTCATCCCGAGGAATGGAGCTGGTGGGAGGCCAGGACCACCTCGCCGAGTGCTGCACTCCAGGCATTTAATGGGGGCTGCATCCCCACAGCAACAAGTACAGCACAAAGGGGAACCTGGCAAGTTACAGTGGGCCCCCGGGCATCCAAATCCTCTGCGTCCTTAACACCTTCTGCCCTATCCTTCTTTAGCTTCACATGTCACCACCAAATTTAGGCTTAGAAGGGGGAACACTGGCACCCTAACACCAAAAAGTCTAAATTTTTGCATCTCAGTTTTCAGATCTAACCAGAATAAGCTTGAAGAGATGCAGGGCAAAGAGGAGACTTGGAAGCACGCAGGATGCTGGAGCAGGGACAGCAACACCTGGCTTCCAGAAATAAAAGAGCAACTGCCCAGCAACTGAAACTACTGGAGCGTGATGTTCTCCCCCATCTGCTTCAATGCAGTCAGAGGCTCCTGCCAGTATCTAAAGACAGAAGAAATCTACATTGGATCCTCTCAAGTCTTAGGTCTGGGACAAGGACGTGAATTGGCCACAGGCCTGTCGCCATTGTCTCTGGTGCCTCTGGGGCTGGGTCGGTCTCGCTCAGGACACAGCGGAGCTCAGGACAAGAGTGGGCACACGGGGGTCTCTGCTGCCAGCTCCCGCCCCGGTGCTCCCAAGCCCGCAGGCTGCTCACAGCAGTGGCTCTGCAGAGCGGCTGCGAGCGGAAGCCCCCTCCGAGTGCCCAAGCACCCAGCGGGATTTCACAACCTAAATTTAGCCTCCTGGATGACAGCACTCTGCTCTTGCCTCTGATGGATGCTCTGACTCATTTCCTCACGCTGACTTTGGTTGTTGATTTTAGGGGACACCGAAACCAGGCACAGCTTCCACAAGCGGAGGGGGTGAGCTGGGGGGAGTGTCGCTGGGCTTAGTAGGAAACTCCCTAACCGCAGCATCTCTCCCAGCCCTCCAAGGCAGGCAGGCAGACTCCTGCAAGCGGCCGCTGGATTTTTGCTGCATGAATACCCTGGTCTGTGCACGACCCTCAGAACAGCCATCGCTATGGGCTCACACAGCTCCTGCGAGGAGACCGGGAGCCCTGCGCTGCAGAGCTGGCAGGTCTCTACCCTGCAGGGGATGCCGGGAAAGGGCAGGACAAGTCGCACAAGGCAAAGGGTCCCTGCAAATTCCACATCCTGTTTTCTTCACCAGCAGTTTTACAATTGCTAAAGCACCTTATAGGACAGTTAACACACAAGGGGTGAACACTTCTGCTATCAGAAGGACTTAAAAGAGACAAAAAGACAGATTCAAAACTTGCCAAGAATGGTACGAAGGAAAAATTGTGTGTACAGGTAGCAACAAAGAAGGATTTATTCAGTTTGATATCAGCTCATTTGGCAAATACAATCTACTTGGCATACCCTTCCCCAGCAATGTATCTACAGCTTAACTGGCTGAACTGGTCCCCGCTGCAGATGACATGGCAGTATCCCCTTATTCCAGCCTGAAGGGTTACAGCCCCCAGAGGGGCTCCAGCTTACCTGGAGAAGCGCAGCTGTCATGTAGAAGACGATGAAGATCAGGGTGAGCGTAGTGTGTCCACCTTGCATGGAGCTGATGGTGTAAAGGAAAACCAAGTGTCCGGGCACCACCAGAAGAAAGAGCACACGAGCAGAGCGAGAATTCACATCTGCAAGGAAACAAAGACGGAGTTCAGGTTTAAGATAGGCTTGAACACAGAGCAACTCTGCAGCCTACCTGGGCTCCAGGGGACAAGGCAGCACAACTGTGGTCAAATCAGAAGCAGGGGCCAGCACAGTGGACCCTCATCCCCACACTGCAGATTTAGGCTGGAAGGCAGCACCCTGAATGACCATCCAACTGTCAGGACACCCAAAGACTCTTTGCATCAAGTTCGGTAGGAGAGCTTAATTCTGTCTCCAGAGCAAAAGCTGTTCTCAGACCTCAGCTGCCAAAAGGATTCATGTCCCATCTCTGACAGTGCTCAGCACAGAGCCGTCAAGAATTTACCGTGAACATCCAATTCTCTTGGAGCTCTGTCTGTACCTTGTCTGGTGATCAGTTTTCTAACAGATCGCCACCACCTTGGAGACTGCTTGCCCCTCCTTGCTCTTCAGGGACAGTCTTGGCCCAGAAGGCCAGGACCCAGGCTGCAGGCTATCAGGCGCCTCTATGAAGTCTGGAGAGCAACAACCTCTGCCCACACTCTGTGCTGGAATGCAAGTTTGGGCTGAGCTCTGCCACACAACTGCCACAAATAACAGAGCTGCTAGGAAGCCTTTGTAAGTGAGAAGCTTTCTGTAACTGCAGCTCTACAAGCCCAGCAGAGCTGCAACACTCGAGCAGCCTCAAGGCAGGTTTCAGTATCCTGCACACATCTGGAAAAGATTTAGGGGGTGGGGGATTTACAGTGTTAGACAGTCGGGGCATGGGACTTCTGCACCATGTTTTCCCCTTCCAGCAGGGCTTTGTCCTCTCGCACAGCGGCTTTGTGAAAGGTCTGACCATCTCTAGAGGGCAGGCCAGGCTGGAGGACCAGCCACATCCGTGAGCTGACAGCTGCCTCCGAGCAGCCCTCACCCACCATTTCCTGCGACAGCGCTCCAGTGACTGTCACATACAAGTTCAGCCAGCCAACTGCAGCAACTGCTGCTGGCAAAAGTCAATAGATTTCAATACCTGAGCTGAAGAAAGTGCTGCAAGGGCTGGGGCACTTGCGAGGGGCTGTTTCGGAGCTCTCTCCAGGCATCCCACTCATGTGCAGGTAAGTGGAGATGCGACTAGCCTGCACTGCCACCAGGTTGCCACCCACACCTGCAGATAGGGAGAGAGCAGTAAGATGACGTCTCAAACACTTTAAAGAGAAAGAGCTATTTTCAACATCCAGCAGATCTGGAATGGCCAGGTGCTGGAATAATGTAGGACAGTCTATTTTTGACCCGAATTCCACTTTTGCAGGATGTAAAGAGCTGAGACAAAGCACACTGTTCTATGGTTTCCCCTTAGGCCCCTTAGTAAAATAGATGCAATTCTATTACTGCAGCTCTGATTGGAAGAAATATGTGAAACAAAAAAATGATGAGTCAGCCACCAAAACAGACACAGGAAATTTAAAACTATTATTTTTTGCATGAAGCATAATGAAACTGTGGAACCCATTAGCACAAGATGCACTGGCTGAGAATTAACTCTATTTATTGCAAAAAGTAATAATTAAAAAAAAAGTTTCCCTGGTTCATTAGGCAGAGAGGAGGTCAAAGCTTTATACTAGAAGCAATTAGATTCCTGACTCTGAGTTGCAAATCCAAATCTTTACGCCGCCGGGTGCCACAAGGCACATATCTTGGAAGATGAGGGTCTTCAATCAGCCAGGAGGAATCAGGAAAGACAGATCGTTTTTGTTGGGCTCCTGGAGTGTCTTAGGGAAGAGCCTCCCAGGCCAGCCACCCTCTAGTGAAAGGTTGGCACCAGAGGGAGCCAAGCTGCTGCTAAGCTCGAGTCAAACCACCACGTCTCACTGGCAATCAAAAGGGAATTAAGTCTCCTTAATCTGCCTGAAATAGGGCACACGGGATAATGCCACTGTTTGCCAAGAGTCTCCAAGAGCTGCAATGCCAGAGTGGAAAGGCACTCACCATTAATAACCGGTGTGAAGACAGCCATCCCCGCAAAGTTTGGATCCGAGACTGTTCTGTCCAAAATTAAACCCCCAACACTGCAGAGGGAAGATTGAAGAGGTCAGTGCTGAAGGCTCATTAGGAAACACTCACACAAAGCACTGAGGGTTCTCTCTGCTGCCGTGTGTGCACTCAAGGGTGATATACACGCCTATTAACACGCACCTCTGGTTGCAGTTGTTGCACGATTTTAAGGCTCAATATTTGATAACATCTTCTCATTGCTGCCAAAAACCACCAAAGACTAAATCCCCTAATACACAGTTTACTGCAATGCAATGATCAAAAGCAATCCTGCCCTTCAGAGGGCAGAGAGGGCTCTTGTGCAGAGGACTGCTAAACGGGAGCTGTGTTTACTCCGTGGCCATGCCAGAGTCTCCCTGTGCAGAAGCCGGGACATTGCCAAGGCCCTGGATTCCAGCAGTCCGGTGCTTAATCACTCCCGTGCCTCAGGACCTAGAACCCCGTGTCTTTGTCTAGAAAACACAAAATGACCTCCAGTTTCCTGGCAGCCTGGACTGTGGAAGCAGAAGAGGTTTGGTTCCCTCTTGTTCCAGAATCTACCAAGGGCTAAGAGGTTGAAAGGGTCAGGTGGAAAGGGTGCGTTGTCTGTCTGGTTTTGGGGGAGAGGAACTCTTCCATGCCTTCCTACCTGCTGATAGCCATTGCGATAATGACTGGCTCCCAGCCAGAGTACAGCACTTCCCGAGTCGCTGCATTCTTCTTGGCAATGATGATCCAGATGGGCAGCAGAGCTATGAAGAAGGCGCATACCAAAGGATTCACGTAGGCTTTGCTCTCTGAGGGGGAAACAAGCAGAGGCAACATATCAAGGACATATCCCGCTGCGGTGAGGCAGGCTGCTACTTCAGCTGAGCTCATCAAGCCTGCCTACAGACCGCTGTCAGAAACTCCGGTAAGGGCAGGCAAACTAGACCAGGCCAGCCTCAGCTCTGCAGGACACGGCATTTCCTTCTCCTGGTGAGCTCAGAGGTGCTTTATCAACAGATCCAAGTGAGATCTCTTCAATTTCAACTGCTCATTCCCGCTTCCTACTCCCCAGCAAGACATCCAGGTGTTACTTCACCTTTGGCTGAACCTGGCTGAGTCACATCCCCTGCATCCCAGCCGCCAAGAAAGGAAGGTGGAGGGGAGGGAGGAGGAAGTCTAGAGTCCACAGCTGCAGCTCGGCACTGAGGATCCCCAGCTGGTGCTGACAGTACAAAAGATGAAATCCAAAGCTGCCTTCTCCCGCTGCTTTAGCCACAGTCAAGCCCCTGGCACTTGGAAGGGCACAACCTCTCCCTTACCACTTTACCTGTTGAGAAGGAAGTATGCGGATCACTGCCAAGACTGTCTGCAGCTAGAAGGCAGTAAAAAGGTCCGTTGCCTCCCCTTATCAGTTCTGACTAGGTCTCACTAACTGAGGTAGCTTCCAGGCCAGGCATCCTATATACCCCGAGAACAGAAAGGGTAAAGGAAGAGGGTGAAATGAGAGGGAGATGTAGCAGCACATGGAAGGACCAGGGAGAGACAAAGGCCTTTTGTTGCTCCTCACCCAGCTCTTTGTACAAGCCCCAGCTGATTCCTGAAAGCAGAGCCAGGGTGATGAGATCCCCCAGGCTGGCAGCAATTGGTGTGGCAACATTATCAGGATTGATCCCCATCTTCCTGGATCCGATGATGACCCCAATCATAATCATGCCTACAGCCAAAAAGAGAAAGAAAACAGGATTAGGCCAAGGGAAGCCCAGCACTTTAGGAAGAGATGCATGGAGGGTGTGCAGGCTCTGTCTCTCACCCAGAACAAGGGAAGCAATGAAAGCAGTAGCCACACTGCTGGCGCAAAGCAGGACAGCATGGTCAATGCTGAAGTGCCCGTCTGGGATCCATCCGAATACCACCGCTGCGATCGAGGCCAGGAAGCCAACCACAGTAGCCTGAACCTGAAAATAAAAACTAGACAGTCACCAAGAAGACTAGAGAGCAAAATGGTCCCGGGGTGTGGGAAGAGGGAAACACCGCCCAGGGTACCATTTCAGGTGGATTAGCATCCAGCAGGGAAACACCAAGTCTGACTTATAGGGCGAAGCGTTACAGTAAGATGACTGTGGGACAAAAAGGTGCCATTTGCCTCCCCATTAGACATGCAATATTGACAGTCAAGAGCAAAACCCAGGCATTTAAACCTTCTGACACTTGCCATACTTGAGCTTGCACCAGCTACCAATATTTCCACTTTTTCTTACCTGTATCAGAGCCATGTTCCCTGTTATCATCCTCCAGAGCTCTTTGGGTGTATCCATTTGGCCAATGTTAGCCTGCAAGAGGACATCACAACATCAGTAAAGAGTGACAGCATTTTGCACTTGCTAATTCCTGCAAATTCCTGCAAATTCCAGTCAAATTCCTGCCTTCCAACTAGGCAAGTTTGTGCCAGGAGCAGGAGAGAATAATGACCTCAAATCCTTATCTCTTCTGGGAAAGCAATTCAGTAGAAAAGGTGTGCATGTCTGTGTGTGCACGTATGTGTGTACACGTACGTGTGTACAGCTGGGGCGCAGCTCTGCACTAACACTCCAGTCTGTGACATGCAGTTTTGTGAATGTCACTTGGGCTATACACCCTGGGTAACTACAGTGCCTCTTCCAACAGTTACTTGGTCACATACTCCAGGACACCAAAGCTGGTCCCAGTTTCAGCTTCAGCATCTTCTCCTTGCCAGCTGCAGGAATGGGCTGATGCTCTCCTGTGGCAGGAGCGGAGCCAGACCTGCTACAGAGGGGGTTTTGAACGGAGTGTAAAGGGGAATCGACGTCAATAGAACATCTGACGAAAATCTTGCAAAAGCAACAAGATATACTTTGTCCCCGTGCAGTCACACACTGCTGCTTATTTACTCATTGAATTCACTCCACTGGTGACCAAGCCAAGCCTGGCTCAGGCCCCGTTGGGTCACGTTGCCCCCCAGGTCAGCCAGCCAGGAGGGAAACAGGGGTGCGCACTGGCTCTCAGGTCAGCTGTGTGCCCCAGCCCCGACACGGACCAAGGCCAGAGTAGCACCACGTGGGCAGAGGAAGCTGGCAGCAAGAACCACTGTTTCGGTTAAAAGCTGAGTAAACAAGGCTAATGCCACGTGGAGACCTACTGAGCAGCGGGAAGCAGCCATGGCACACGGGTCATCTGGCACCACTACAACTGCAGGAGATGCTAATCAGACTAACCAGAAGAGACAGAAAGTTGCTTTAATTCCCTGGCGTATGATGCAAAATAACCCAGCAGGATCACTGCAGGTTGCTGGTTATTGCAGAGCATAAGGGCTCTACTCTTCCCTAGGACCTTCCAGGTCTTTATGGAAAGTTGGAAGAATGGCTGAGCAGAGGGTATAAGCTTCTATCCAATCTTGTATTGTTAGAAGGTGATGAACATGAAGAGGAAACAAGGGAGAGGCTCAAACAATCTGAAGTGATAAATGCACGTTGGAGTTACTAGCTGGCACCATCAAACTCAAACTTCTGCACAACGCTACAGCAGCAATTTCTTCCTCTCAGATTTCCTTGCTGGTCTCCACAAAAAACCCAAGAAGTCAGTGATCAACTAATCCTTCTGCTCTCCTTACTGCATGTGCTTGAGAGAACTGCCAGCTCCCTTCAACTGGCACTGAGCTGTGCCCATCTCTGGGGTGAATTATTCTGGTCAGTTTAGTGGAGAGGAGGAAGGAATGGGGGAAAACCAACAAAAAGTTGACTGGAGGAGCACTGAGCACATCTAGCACAGGAATTTGAGCTCCATATGAAGCCTGACCTTAAAATTCCAGCCACACGGCAATTAGGTTGGGATTAACATAACCTAGCTGTAGTCACTGGCAACAGGATTTTAATCCTTTAACTAATGGGAGAGTTTTGCTTCTTAATTGTGAAAGGAATTTCTGAGGTGCCTTAATGCAGCACTAATTAGAAACTCTCAGTCTGAGAAACCACTCCAGGCTGCTTTCCTGCGGAGGGACCCCCACGGTGAAGCCCCCGTCAGAGGGGAGCTCCCTCCGCACGCCTGCACGTGGGTCCCCCACGCTGAGGGAAGAACAGGTCAAGGGAAAAAAAGGAAAGCCCAGGAGTTTGTCCTATCCCACCATGCCCAGATACAAGGAGGCAGAGTGCAAGGCTTTGTGTAGAGGCAGCACAGCCTTTTTTCCTGCCAGGGCAAAGGAAAGCAGAGGACCAAGCCTGGGTGTTGGCCCACGAGGCTAATACCACCCCATAGCTGTCAGCTTGGGGGCAGGAGGCGGCACTGGGAGACCAAGCTGGTGGCAAGGGCAGCAGTTGCTCGGCACAGACGGGTGCTCTCTGTGCCAGTTTCCTCGTGACCCTGCTGCAGCCATCAGAGCATCAGACAGGGGAAAGTTTTGCATTCCTGTGACTTTCTGCACAGTCTCATTTCTCTGCCAAGCCGGCCCCAACATTGCTCCGTGCCGGCCCCAGAAGGGAAGAGGACAGAGAAGTGCTGTGCTGCCTTTGTCCCAGGAGGGCCAAGCACTCACCCCGATAAGCCCATGCTCAGAAAGTGCAAGTTGGCCAAGGCCAACAGGGAGAACAGCCTGTGTCTGGGACAGCAAGGATCCTGACATGATCTGAACAATAGAGAGCGAATAAAACAAAGGGATTTGTTCCCCAGCACGACGGGGGAAACAAAGCTCAGCCTGCGACTCAAGCTGCAGCGCTCAGCCTCTGTCCCTGCTGGCCCTGGCACCGCAGCACAGCTGGGCCAGGGGCAGAGCGAAGCCTCCCAGCAGCTTTGTCCTCCCCAGCAGTGCCGGGGGAGAGGAGACCAGCACCGAGGGGAAGCAGACACAGCCCAGCTTTTGCCAGGTAATGCTGGCACAGCCATCCCCCTGGCAGCTCAGCACCTCACTCCTTCAGAGAACGAAGACCGAGGGCCGAGTCCAAGGCGGAGGTGGTGCCCACGGTCAGCAAGAATCGGCAGGCAGGGGCTGGGGTGCAGAGGCCAAGCCATGGGCTAGTCCAGGGAAATGCTGTTTGCCTTCCTGCTCCCCAGGGATTGCAGGGACAACCTCAGACTCTACAGAATATGATGCTGATGTGACAGTGGTTCAGTGAATGAGAGCAGCATCCCTTTGGGTACATACAGGGAGGTACTGCATCAGGGACAAGAGGGTCTGCTGGTGACAAAGGCTGGATGAGCAGCTCAAAACACTGGCTCTGCTGCCATCCAGGAATGCACCAGAAACCTTGGGCCTCAGAGCCCAACAAGAAGCTACTGAGGAGCAAAGAGTTACAGCTGGCATCACCCCATTGTTCAAGATGGAAACAAGAAAGGACCCAGGAGAGCAGATATAGAGACCTTTTCAACACTTTCCTGTGCTTCCTCCTGCGGCAACCAGTAAGGAGAAGGCTGAGAGGAAGGGAGCATGAGAATCTGCTGAGAAGGGATGCATGAGAAGCAGCTCTCTGCTAGCTATGCTTGCTGCTAGCATACTGTCACCCAGGCAGACAGTTCTCCATCCCTACATCTCAGTGGGCACTCCTTGAGTAGCGCTCTCGGGCCAAGGCGCATCAGCTCCTTTGCACTGTCAAGGCCAAGACCAGGCTGCTTGCTGCAAGGGCTCTCTCTTCCAGCAATTCACAGCAGAGAGACAGCAGAGTTACAAGCTTGGCAGCAGGCAGCTAGCACCTTGCAGATGCAAGATTCAAAGTTATACGTACTCCCATCGTGGGAAACACAGAAACATCAGGCAGTCACGTGCTGTCATGCTCAAGCAGAAGATGCTTTGCAGAAGGAAGGAGTATTATTGTCCCTTTAGGAGAGGATGTCAGTCTCTCTCCAGCGCCGCTCAGCTACAGAGACAGACTGCTGTGTTATAGAAACATTTAAACACAAAGCAATTCATTTACAGCTGGACTAACACAGTATTCTGAGGAGCTAACAGAGCCTGCCCCCGTCTCTCACAGGGAGCTCACTGTTTCTCAGAAATTGGACTGATTTCTAGCAAGAGAAACGCCCAGCCATGCCTCTCCATCAACTTCAAGAGGCTGTCAATCCATCTGCTAGCTCTCACTGCAAGGTCCCCTCCGTTTTAGCCTTTGCCGTACAATTCTCTCCAGGCTCTCTCATCTCCTAGCCCTCCCGAACTTGCCTTGTTTTAGGTGCTTTGATGACATGCCTGCACCCAGCTTCCTCATGAAGAAAACTGGATCTAAGCACTACAGAAATTAAACTGCCCAAGCCAGCTCACACACCGTGCCTCCAGGCCCACCAGCAGCCATGACAAGGAAATGAACTGTCAGCAAAGCTTAAGGACTATTAAGCCTTCAAATCTGATCAGTCCAGCGGGATGAAGACACCTTCCCAGCATGCGAAACTCCAGGCTCTGGTTTCTGTAGTCACTGACTGAGAGATTTTTGTCTGCCCAGCCACCACACACACATATGCTGTCCCACCCCTTCCCAAACCAGGTATCCCGCTCCCTCCTTCAGTTCCCTGGATACTCACAGCTGTCGACAGGCGAGACGCCAGAGTCATCTCTAGGTTCCCCTTCAGGCCCAGTAATGCAGGTACTAAGATAAATACCTCAGTCACGTATTTGAAGACGTCCCAGTGCTGCCAGATTAAAACAAAGACAGACCATTAAGAAATAATGATGGCTGTTAGAAACCTTTGCTTTGGACGGAGTGTCACGTACTCATCCACCTCTGAAACCCGTTACTGCCCGTGTGTGGCCCTCAGCAGACAGCCCAGTTCCCCTTCTGGGGCCACACTTTGAGTTTTGCAGTGATTTTACTGTTTTTGACATTCGTGTAGTAGTGACCACATGTTCCTGC
>NW_009611959.1:14749-21608 GCF_000690535.1 Cariama cristata
GGGAAAGATGAAGAGACTTTGCTCAACACTTGCAGTTTTTGGCAGAATTGGGTACTGGAGTTTGGTCAGTCTCAGCTGAGAGCCATTCCCTACAGGCACGCCTTACAAATACCTTCTGGAGCAAGGCATTGCTGCTCCCTGATCCCGATCCAAAAAGCATCCCACTGTGGCCTGCGTTCCCCCCTACCTCACCAGGGAGGTGTGTGCCCTCCCTCACCTGGCACCGACGTTACCTGGGTATTTCCTAACAACTACTCTGGCTCTACAGTCAGGTCGGCTCCCTTGGACACGAGGCCGAAGAGGCAGCCATGGTTATTTAGAAAAAAACAAGGAGTAATTGCAGGGCAAGCAGTCTTATAGGAGAGCAGCTGGTTTCCATGAAAACACAAAACCACCCCAAAAAAACCCTCACAACCGCTTTTAAAAAAAAAAACTTGCAAGATACACAAACCTCATTGCCCGATTCTTTATTTTCATGAATGTTTTGCGAGAAGGCCCTATGTCCAAAATAACTCCCACTTCCCACATTGCCTAACTGCCATACTCCCTAAAGGACACCGAGCACAGCTGGAATCGCACTCTCACAGCTGGCTGCTGTGCCGAACACATTAACAGCCATGGCTCTCACAGTTTTCCTCCTGCAAACGTTACCTGCAACGGGCTCCATCTCTCACAGCGCTCTCCTTGGCACCGCCAGGCTGTCAACTAGCCAACAGGACATGTACTTCTTTCTAGGACAAGGAACACTGTTGGCCAACACCTTACAGTAAATACAAGTCACTCTACCTGCATGACTAATACCCTCCTGTGGGGAAGGACTTCAGTTATTTTTGTTTATTTTTCCATCCTTTGTGCTGCTCGCCTTCACCACTGAGCCGACCAATTCCAGTTTCCTGCTAGGTCCTTTGCCATACCACATTCAAGCTGCACTCACTTGAAAAACCATTTGAGAGAAAAGCGTGATCACAGGAGGCAGGTAAGCGGTTGAGATGGATGAACTGGGACCATTTTTCCTCAAAGGGAAAAACTGCTTTGCAGTCAATAAAAATCCCCTTAACATTTCTGACAGCTTGGAAAGACAAGCTAACCATGCTCTCCAGCTCCCAGGTGCACGGATGAAACCTGCTCAGCTATTTCAGGCACAGCCACAACCCTCTCTCTGCTCGAGGACAAGGCTCCTGAGGATACCCGGTCTCCAGCCTCTCCTCATGCAGTGAGAAGTCCTCTCCCAGCCGCTGTGATGGCCAGCACCAAAGGAAACCACCATGGTCCCTGCAGTCCCTGCTCCAACCACCCTGCACCCAGCTAACCTGAGCTTCTGCCTTCGGAGACCTTTCGGCTGCAGGCAGCGGCGCTCAGCAAGGGGACGGCTCTGCACGACCCTCCGAGAAGGGGGACATTCGAGTTCAGGGCTCACTGCTGAGCGGGGCAGGAGAGAGAACCAGTCTGAGATACTGCATCCGACACAGCAGCCCATCAGGCTGTGCTTCCTTTAAGGTCACATCCAGGAACAGGCGAGCTTGGCTCTCCTCAGTCTATTTTTAGGCAGGCACTACGATTATTTGTTGTAAGGGTGAATCCCTTGCTACGACTTCCCTCAGCAGTATCTAGAATTCAATCAGCAAGCAACACGCTCCCACTTCCCAGCAGGACGAGCTGGGTGTCACCAGAATCACTTAATGAAAGGAACATCGTCATCAGTCAGACCGCAGGCTGGAAGTGCTGTGCAAAACTTTCCTGGCTCTTTCTGCCTCCAGAGATCACAGAGGCAGGACCAGGCAAGACTTAGCACAAGTTCACAGCCGTCCCCTCACCTTGTCTCAATTCCGGCTTTACAAATTAACCTTTAAAGGAGGCTGCACTGCAAGCTGGTGCCAGAAGCAGCCCCCTGAGCAAGACAGAGGTGTTCCTGAAGAAAGGAATAAAAGCCATCTTTGGGGAAGGAAAACAAGGAGATTTCTGCAGACATCAGCAGCTTGCTCACTGCAAAGAGCAGGACCCATGGGCTCCTGCCAACTTTCTTAATATAAAATGTTATACAACATTGGTCTACGGGCGTTCGGTACGTCTCGAAGGCCTCCCTGGCTCCTGCAGAGAACAAAGCTCCCTGCAGAGATGTGTGCCCACGATGCGGCTCCAAGGAGAGAACCAGAGCCAGACTGTTTGGGGAAGACAAAAAAGGGAAAGAAGAGGAAATATGAATTTAAGTTCAGCACATCTGGCTGTTAAAATTCCTTCTACCCCCCCGTAACAGCCCCTCTGAGAAGTATAGAAATAAGCTGTTTTCAGTGGCGAGGAGGGAAGCTAACACAGCACACAAAATCCTCCAAGATCGTCCAGTCTGCCCCATGCCCAGGGGAACGCACTGCGCTGGGGAGCAAGAGGGGTCCCGGCTGGCTTTCAGCAGAGCTGTGGAAGAGAATTAAAGGAAAGGCACTTCACTGCCAGCACCTCCTCCCTGCCCTCTGGGGAGGGGGAACAGACAGACCACAAGCAATCTAGGGCTAACTTATTTCAGTTTCATTTTCTACTGAGCCTGTGGTCCCTCTGAACACAACCCTACCCAGACACCAGAGCCCGGTCTCTCCGGTGCAGCACTGGAGGGGCGAGATCAGACCCCAGCCTGCCAGAGGTTCTGGAAGAAACATCAAACCTCAGGTGGTGTTTTGCAGTTTCCTCCAGGCTGGCTGCCTTTCAGAAGCTTTGCACCTGCAGACAACAGATATTTCCAGGGTAACAGCTGCCTCTCAGCTGCTGTCATTTTTAGTCACCGTGCGTGAAGTTAAGGCTTACAAGAGTCATGATTAACAGCATGGTTTCGCTCAGATTATACTGGGATGGTGATTCACGACAGCTCAGAGGGGCGGGCCATGCTGCAGGTTGCAGCTATGACTGCCTTGGTGCGGCTGCTTCGCATACCGCGCTTTTCCCAGCATTCTCCCTCCTAAAATCCAAGGAACAAGGACCCTTAACAGGGGAGCGACAGCTCCAGGGCTGGCACTCCCCACTGGCAGCGGCTAAGACCCACCCCAGAGGGATGCTAACACCAGTCGAGCAGGGGAAATGAGCAGACTCCCTCCTCCATACAAAATACTGTCCATCCCATCCAAAGAATCTCCAGGGAGCAAGAAGTCTGGAAAACAACAATCGGGGCTGTGCTGGGAGAGGGGATTGTGCCAATAGTCTCCTACTGTACACAAAAAAGCAGCTGGTATGCTCCTGTGTCACCTGGCCCAAAGGTCTCTCCAATCCCAAAGGGAGCAGAGGCAAATTCTCCTCCTGAGGGGCAAATTCATAGGGACACATTAATGGGACAGCATGGCCAAAGGCCAGGGCTGCTTGTTTTCACAGTGGGGAGACCAATTACAGCTGGCTGATTAGTCCGCTTACCCAAAACGGAGAAAATTGAGTGTATGGAGCACTCCATCCATCACAAACCACGGCTGCATCCGAAGGAATGGGACTCCAGTCCACCCCAGGGCACCAGCTACCCACCCCCCATGCTTCCCTCCTTTCATCCAAGGCTTTGAGTCTCTGGGGAGCCAGTTATCAAGATCAGCTCCCCAGACTCTGCAGGCAAGCAAGCCAAGACCACTTTTCCACAAGCTTCCCATCCCCCTTTTCCACCCTATGGCATTTAGATGCCTCATTTAATCCCAAAGCTAAAGGGCGTTAGACGAGTTGGCAGGACAAGCTGCATAGCCACATGCTGAGCTGCTGTGGGACAGAGGAATTATGAAGCTTTATTTCTAATGGCCTTAAAATAAAGGCAGGAGAACACAGCGCTATGCCACAGTATCCCACCCCTGCCCCACTCCTCCCCGGCCTAAGGGCTGTTCCTTCTCCAGGAAAGGCTTTAGGTTGGGTTCAAATCACCGGCTCTGGGACACTGCCAGAAGAGCCACGCATGAGTTTACAGGGACCTTGCAAAGGGAAACATGCTTGAAATGTCTTTCTTTTTAAGAAAATTATTCCGGTAAATGTCTGCCAGATTAATTTAGCACAGCCAGCCTTTCCTGTCACTTCACGGCTCTCTCAATAGGTTGCATCAAAAGAAACCGTAAAGATGACCAGCATGCAAAGGCATGCAGGGAAATAGCCATTAGGGGCAAGAAAGCAAGAGAAGTGTCTGCTTGACCACCCACAAATACAAAAAAAGCCTGACTTACTGGCACACGGCTCGGGTGGAGATGATCATAACTGCCAACAATACCGACAAGTGACCAACATGCGAGTTATTCTACGCCAACACTGCAAGGGCTTGTTTACCCCACTTAAGCAAACAGAGGAGCTTCTAGCAGAGCATTTTTGGTTGACCACAGCTCCAAAATGGCTGCCTCCTCCATCCAAATAGTTTCATAAACCTACACTGCACAGATGACGGAGTTTTGTGCCTCAGTCACTGTTTCGGGCTGGGCATCACGACAGCTCTGCACAGAGCAAAGGAGGAGAGGTTAAGCAGTCAATCTGCAACCAGAGACATACACGTTTGAAAAACACGCGCTAGAGAGACCGGCGCAAGAGCCACAGTTTGCAAAGTCACATTTCCCAGAAAAAAAACCCAAAGAAGCTGCACGGCTGCTGAGTTCCCACAGCGTCACCTGCCGCGAGAGACACAACGAGAGATCATGTCTGGTAACGCGTCAGTTTTTCATCCAGAGGTAACAGCCAGCAATCTGGCTGGCATTTCCTAAGGATCACCTCCACACACCTCTCAGGAGGAACCACTCCGTTAGCCCAGACGTCCCTGGCCCCTTCAAGAGTGCGAGAAGGCAGCGGAGGGGCTGCTCAGCCAGCCTTCGACCTTCGGAGCGAGGCACCGTGCAAGTGTCCCACACACACCGCGACAGGCGATTCATTAACCTGGCTGGCACGAGCCCAGCGTGCTGGAACATCAAAACATCAGCAAACATCGAAAATGGAAAAGGGACACAGGGCCTGTGGAAATAGTGGCTGGGATGTCTACAGCCACCGTCAGGGAAGCGCTTTATTTCAAGCCGTGATGCACAGAGTAGTCTCAGTTCGTGTGCTTTGGCCGCACATGTGCCAGCTGCAACCTCCTCCTCTGAGCCAGAGCTGGGCAGCTGTGGTGCAGGGGTGCCCACAGCCTCTCCTCCCCTCGCTCCAGACATCACCAAGGTCTCCCCCTGTCTCCCCCTACTCCAACCACCATACAAGGTAACTGGTCTCCCCCCCTCACAGTTACTATCTGCTGAACTAGCCTTGCCATTTGAGTCCCTCCTGGCTTGGGATTAAGCCTTGGTCTACAGAGACAGGATTCAGAGCCCAGAGCCATGCCAGGGAAGTATCAATCCTACCTGCACAATGTCCAGCACCATTCCAGCAGCAACTGTCCCAAAGCCTGCCAGGAGGAACGGAAAGAGGACTTGCAGCCCGATGGAAAAGGAGGTCTCCTTGAGGGGCGAGGCTGGCTCAGGACCTCGGTCTGTGCTGGTGTCATCACTTTCATTGCTCTGGCTGCCATTTTCCAGCAGGGCATCTTCTTCTCGCACCCCTTTAGCATTGGCACGGGACTCCAACGCCACCACTTCTACCCCGTTACCATCGGGTCCCAGGAAATCTGAGGGCTCCACCAGCTGCCCCCGGTCCGGACTGGTGAGACAGTCCACGGGCACAATGGGCACCACAGCCCCATTGGCCTGGTGGGTCTCCTTCTGCTCTGGCTTTGAAGACATGCTGCAGAGATGCTATCCTGACCCTTGGCTTGGTGGGCCTACAGCCAGTAGCTGTTCCAGAAGAGATCTTCTGCCAGGAGCTTATACAAATGGCCTTTCCAGCATCTAGAGGCAACCTCTCCTATCCCTGCTCGCCTGCCTTTGAGTGCAGAGACTGCTCCTGCAGCAGAGATCCCCATCAAGCAAAGTCCAGGAATGGAGGACACCAACCACTGAGCTAGCAGGGAACACTGCAGGAACTGGGAACTACAGCAAATTCACTCTAGTTCTCCTCCTCTCCAGCACTGTGTGGTACAGCAGCCACCGAGACAGGATTCAAGCTTCTCTTCTTTGATGTATGACACTTTAGTGCATCTTTCTCCAGGTCTCCTTCCAGCAGCACAACTGCTGTGATAGATGTGATGAAAGTAGATGCAATAAAGACCGCTGAATGACACAGAAGCTTAAACGGATGAGGAAGCAGAGAACAGATAGGAGAGGGACTGGCTTTTAGAGATGATACAATCCAGAAAAGTTCTTCTTACTACCAGAGCTTTGTCACTTTCGCCAGTGTCACTGTCCTGCTGCAGAATTTGAGTCTGAAGGCTCCTGTGGGCTTTTGGTCTGTTTCAGCCTATTTCACACTCTCTGCCAAAACGGCCAGCAGTACCAGCAAGTTCCAAGTATCACTGTCGTCCTCCTCTTCCAGAAGAATTTCTCAACTTACAGCACGAGGCCACAGGAGTTGTTATTTAAAGTAACAGCAAGTTCCCAGTTAAGGTTACTTACTGAGCTGAGCAGGCTGTAGGGTGGGAGCTGGCATTTGGACAGCCTTAGATTTAACGCCACTCTCCAAGAACTCGTCTTTCACCTGAAATATACGGGAGGAAAACAGACATTCTACTGGGTCTTGTGGCGGTCAGCATAACGGCTCGTTCATTCAGTATTTTCCTCGCACGTACGCTGAAGGTACAGCCTTCAACACACAGCCATCAGCAGTACTGCCCCTTGACTCTCTAAACCTTCTTTCCCAACCCTTCCCACTCTTCAGGGGGGCTGTGTCAGGGGACGAAGAGCAGCTCTCTGCTCCCCGTGCCCCAGAAGCGAGCACCCAGGAGGGACCCCACGGACAAGGGTACCCTGCCCGGAGGCCAAAGCCCCGCACGGAGCCACCGGGCAGAACC
>NW_009611960.1:0-1248 GCF_000690535.1 Cariama cristata
GGTCCTTCGTGCCGGTGACGCCAGCGGGAGCAGTGCCGAAGAAGGAGCTACAATAGTCTAGATTAGTCAGACACAACATCGATGTGTCCCTTGCCAGGACGCTCACATCTAGAGCCACGTGCGAAGGAATCTCAACAGACAACAGTGTGGCACTAGCCTAAGGGACAGAAAAAGAGAAGGACATATGCGTAAGTAGGCAGAGGCAGGCTGGCTGCCTGGGGGGACAGGGGTGTGCGGGGGCACCGGCGACACGTGGGGTCTGGTCCCACCGGTGTCGGCCCGCTGGGGCGCGGGATGGGGGACGGGAGCTCCAGTGACAGCAGTGGGGACGAAACGATGGAAAGATCTGGAAACAGCCTGCCAACGCCAAGGCTGAAGGAAGCACAGCAATGATCTTCCAAGATTTAAGGGCACTATAAAGAGCAGGGAACAACCTTGTCTCTCTATTTATGGTGGTGAGGACAAGAAGATGGGCTTAAACTGCAGGGAGCGAGATTCAGGCTGGACTTAGAGGGAAAAAAAAGGACTGACAAGGGTACTAAATCAAGGTTAGAGACTCGTCTCGAGGAGTGATTCAGGTACACTCCATCCTGCCTGGGGCAAGGGAACGGATTAAGTGACCTTTGGTGGTCCTTCTTCTAGCTCGCTCTTCCTCTGACCCTGCCGAGGTTTACTCTTTTTTGATCTATACTTCCCTTTTACAGTGTGCAGTCTGCTCCATCCCTGAGGCTCACAATATACCTCTTACATTGTTAATTCTTCTTTTTTTTTTTTTTTCCATTTCCCATAAAAGAGTCCCATGCCTTTGAAAACTATGTTTTTCAGTTCTCTGTACTTTACCGTTTTAATAAAATCAGTGGCAGGATTCTCTGGCTCTGTCTTTTCATATCAAGGCAGCAGTCGTGCCTTAGCCAAATTCACACCCCAACCCTATAAATATTTGCAATGATTCCAGGAGACATTTTGCTTAGTATTTTTTTCCAAAGCATTATATCATATGAAGCAACTGTTTATTGATAAGGCTGTGTACATTTCGATGCATATACACATACATTTTCAAAAAGCTCAATTATTCTCCTTTTCCCTTAAACTTTTCATTTCAATTTTTGTTTTCTTCCATAGGGAACAATTCAGAGAACTGTTACCTTATGGCGAGCGCTCCGACTGTTTCTGTTCCTCCCTGGTCCCTGTTACTAAATGTGACGGTAGGCCAATTAGTCAAGACAAGGAAATCCCGTCTTCCCCCTC
>NW_009611961.1:0-3411 GCF_000690535.1 Cariama cristata
GCAGGGCTGATTTTTGAAAGATTAACTGTTTTACAGAGGTTTTTTTGACATTTATGAAGGTAAGAGTTCATTGTGATGCTGGAACTAGCAGCCCCGCCAAACCGTACAGCATTCTTGCACCGCATTGCTTCCAGAGACCGCTCCCACCGCACGACTAGGGGATGTCTCACACTTGGAAACATCCGCACCCCGGCTCGGGCAGCGGCCGGCGCCCAGGCAGGCAGCAGCGGGGAAGGCTGCCATCGCACCAGTCCCTCCGTGGTGAGACAAGGCTGCCTACTCCAGAACCACAGTCCCTCCTGCTGCCTCCAGCGCTGCTTTGATCTTCTCCGCTTCCTCCTTGGAGGCGTTAGCCTTGATCTCCTGCGGAAGGGACTCCACCAGCTTCTTTGCCTGCAGGAGGGACAAAGTATGAGACTTGTAAACTGGCTTTCACTAACTGGATTAACTGATTTAGAGCCGTGAGTCTGACCTCTGCATAAGCAGATCAGGGAAACTCACTGACTGATCTAAAACCCAAGACTTTTACTTAAACTACAGTACATCCTGCCAGAAGATGTCTAAACCCGACTGCAAGTGACAGCACATCCACTATAGCCCTGGAAGACCTTTTTCAGCGAGTAATTGCCTGTAAATTCTTCCCACCACATGCACCGTGCTCCCAGATGCGCAGCCTCAGTCTGAGAAAGTGCCTGGGACACATGCAGAGCCACCACGCAGTAACCTGCCAAGGCCGCTACTGGCCTGCGCTGGGTCAACTTTTTTCAGTGCAAATGTTTTGGTTTGCATATTTCTGCCAGTAGGGAGGAGAGGCTGTCACAGAGTTTGTACACGGCTGTGCAGGAATCTGCTGTACTGGATTAAAAAAAAAAGAGTTCAGCGCAGACTATGCTTGACAACACCATCTTGATATTTTCTGGACTTTTCACAGAAAACTATTGCTACTATGCAGTACTGCAATATTTAAGGCAAGCTGATAAGCTGTTGAACTGATTTAAAGGGACTTCCTGCAGTACTGCTGTAAAAATGGGAAGAGGACCCGGGAGAATAAGCCCCTGCTGCAGTCATAAGCTCTTGCTCTTACACCAAGCAGCAGCAACAAAGCTATTCGGCTCCCTAAAAACACAGCCTGAGGAGATTCCTACGGTGAAGAGCTGCTGCCAGCTCTCCGCCATGTGGCAGTGCAGGTATTTAGCACCCAACAGATTGACCACTGCTGACAGAAAGAAGGTTTTGTCATTTTAATTCACGTTGGGTGCAGTGATTAGAAGGTGTAGCTGTGCACGCAAAGCTCAGCAGGGCAGGCAAGCCTTCATTCACCAGAGCCCAGGGCAATATCCAGAAAAGAGCCTGTTCTGCCTTGCTGAGATGAGGACAGGCAACACAATCAAGGTTATTAATTGAAGGACCTTGTTTGCTAATGGTTAGCTTCTGTTGTAAAGCAGCCTTGGTGAGAGCAAGCAGGAGCAAAAGCAAGGCCTGAGCCAAGCTAGACCTGCACAGTAACAGCCACTGGGTGGAAAGGCAACATGTTTCCAATCCCAGCTGGACCACGTAGGAATGCCAGCCCAGGATGCATGAAGACACGAGGTAAGTCTGTTGGGCCAGCTCTGAGCAAGCTTTCAGAGGTACAAATGGACTCGAGTCTGGCTTGCACTGACGACGCACCTGTCTCAAGTAGTTGCTGCTGTAGGGCTGTCCTGTTCAAGTTACATCAGCATGTAGCATCCAAAGACTTCACTAGCAATGCTTTCTTCCAAATCATTAACAGCTCTACCGGCCAAGAACAGATTCCCTGCAAATCTCTTTAAAACCCCTCAATTGGATGCCAATAAAATTGACAATAAAAACTTACAGGCTACATTTTGAATACAGCCTCTGTAGGCAGACCCAACCTTCAGCAGCAGTTTGTTTTCTGTGTATGTGTGTGTTTTAACGAAAATACCATGTTGGGTAAATCATACTTGACAAAGTTTACCCTCAATAACCTGCATCTACCAACCTTGTAACTGCATCAGAACAGTAAGCAACTTACTTGACAGGTTCCACATGCTAAGCCAAGTTTATTTAGCGTTAGTTCTCCAGATAGCTTTTAATTGTCTGCTGATTGCGTCTATTACAGGGTTTTGGTATTTCAGTGTTTGCTTGGGACTGATAATGGATAAACAACTGCCAGACTAACCAAGCTGACAGTCAGTTAATCATCCCAGTGAGCCAACGAAACTCACATCTCTGCCACCACGGTTTCTCTGTTACCAAATCGTTTCCTTTGCAATATATCAATGGGTCAGAAAATTTTCTGCAAATCCTTCCAATATCCTGGGCTATAAATAACAGCAGATTTCACACTGCTCGACATTTCTTCCTTGCAACTGGATAAATAGAAAGTGCTACTATTATCCCCAAAATATGAAAACATCTCCCAGTAGAGAACTGAAGCACATTAAATGCTTCCACAGTAGTAGCTGTATCACCCGTTCTGTGTTCTGAGTCTACATCATGGCTCAAGGGCATGAGCTCAGACGCTGCACAGAACTGTGAGAGGCCTATCTCCTCCAAGGAAAAAGGAGGAGGCGTCACCTACAAAAAGAAGAGCTCTGAAAAGCACTGGAAGCATGGATTGCAAGATGCGTGAATTAGAGAAACTCATCTAAATTCAGAAACAGACTGGCTTTGAAAAAGCAAAAAACTTCAGGGGAAGGCAAGCCAAAGCCAGCTGTAATGAAGATTCCTGGCTACTCCTGTGGTCTGCAGGAAAGCTCAGCAGTTCTTACATTTGGAGAAGGTGAGGTTGGCATGGATGACTTTAGGGTCTTTCCTCTGAGACTCTTTCATCTCGCCGCTTCTGCTAGGGGCTCAGCTGTTGGCCACACAGCAGAGCTGGGAAGCAACAGCCTTCTCTAGGTAACACCAAACAGATGCAACTGACACCTGCTCTACACCTCGTCCACATCTTTGTACTGAGGTGCACACACAGGCAGATCGTTCTCCTAAACACAGAAATCCAGGCTCTCTTCTGGACAAAGAACTGAGGCTGCCTCTTGCAACGTGCTTCAGAACCTGTCTGGGCTCGGGGGCAATGCGGTGGGCAGCTAGAGCCTCGGGGAGCCCCCTCCTCACCTGCACAAGGTTCACTCCCGGAACGAAGTTCTTCACCTCCTTGATCAGCTTCACCTTGTCAGCAGGCTTCAGCTCCGTGAGCCGGACAGTAAAATGTGTTTTCTCTTTCTTGATCGGGACCACCTCCTCCTCCTGGAAGCAACCAGAGCTCGGTGAAGACACCCGGCTAGGCCCAATGGCCCTCCTCCCCGCCCCCTCAGGCGTGGGGACCCGTGAGGCCGACACGAAGCCCCCGGGGCCCAACTCCCGACCCCTCCCCGGAGAGCCCGGTACCTGCGGAGCCGCCTGGGA
>NW_009611962.1:0-583 GCF_000690535.1 Cariama cristata
AGCATCGGTAACACAGACACCGGCGCTTGTGGTCTCCCTGCCCAGCAAATGCTGCGTGGGAATGACTGCTGCTGGTGTTGGCATTGGTTTCCGAAGTCAGATGCTTTAGCTTTTCCAGAGGACACGGGCTTATGTGAAAGGCAGAAAGTTCGTGAGCTCCTGGGCTGGAAAGTTCCCTGGGAAGCTCTCCGGAATGCAAATGGGAATATGAGAGAGAGAGAGAGAGAGAGAGAGAGATACCTGGGGAGTTGCTAAATATTAAAATGCAAGGAGGGAGAAGTTGGGAGAAGAAATGAGCAGACTCACCTTTATGAGGCATCCTGTCTTGTTGTCAAAGCTCCTGTCAATAGTTTAAGAGCGCACTGATTTGAAATGATGGTGCTTTAAAAAGAGTTGCCAGCAAAATAGTTTTTCTCCACTGAAGCTGCTGGTTGTGTGATCTTGAATTCCTGGGAAGGAGACAGAGATTGACAATAAAATGGGCTGTCAGTGACTGGAGAGCGAGAGATAAAAGAGTGTGTGAGTGAAGTGGGGAGAGAGAGACAGAGCACACCTATGCTGATTGGTGATGGTTCAAGTGTAT
>NW_009611962.1:607-813 GCF_000690535.1 Cariama cristata
CACTGCTCTTCACTGGCCCATTAGCAAAGCCTGACCTCTGTCATCATCTTCCAGCAAAACACTTCCTCCCTGCGCCTTAACCAGAGCGGGAAATGCGGCGGAGCCGGGGCTGGCTTTTCAAACCCACTAATCACTCCGCAACATGCAAATGCTCCCCTCGCTCCCACACAAAATATTGCTTTATGCAAAGCAACGCCAGCGCCTCC
>NW_009611963.1:0-1333 GCF_000690535.1 Cariama cristata
AACCATAATGATTCTATGATTCTGTGAATTCTGTTTTCAAATTTGGATGCGCTCGTGCAAATACTCAACATGCAAAGTGGCCTTTGGAATTGGTGTAGCACCAAATGAAAACTCCTACTTTCCTGTTGCAGTATGACTGTTTGGTGGGTCTGGGCCTTGTCACTGGAGGGATTGACCTGGACAGGCTAGAGAGTTGAGCGAAGAGGAACCTGATGAAGTTCAACGAGGGCAAGTGTAGGGTCCTGCACCTGGGGAGGAATAACCCCATGCACCAGCACAGGCTGGGGGGTGACCTGATGGAGAGCAGCTCAGTGGAGAAGGACCTGGGAATCCTTGTGGGCAAGAAGGCCAATGGGATCTCGGGGTGCATGAGGAAGAGTGTGACCAGCAGGTCAAGGGAGGTTCTCCTCCCCCTCTACTCTGCCCGAGTGAGGCCACATCTGAAGTGCTGTGTCCAGTTCTGGGCTTCCCAGTTCAAGAAAGACAAGGGACTACTGGAGAGGGTGCAGTGGAGGGTAACGAAGATGATGAGGGGACAGGAGCATCTCCCTTCTGAGGACCTTTTCAGTGTGTTTTAACTGCCTTTTACTTGGGTGTCTGTCAAGGGAGACCTTCGAGAGAAATCATTTTCTTCACAATCTGCACTGGGATCTGATGGCAGCATTTTTATTCAAGTTAGGAAGCGTATCTGTACTTAACTTTCTACCAAGCTCCTCTAGTTCAATAAATTCCAATTAGTTTTGGGTTATTCCTGAACCTAAGGTCTTCTTGGGAGGTGTCAACTCTATGAGGGAATACAAAATAGTTTCCTAAGAGAACTTGTCAGAGGAAAATTTTGGCAATAATTTGAGTAAAATATGGCAAAAATATCAACGAACTCTTCAGATATCTTCTAGAGGGATGTTATTTTTCTTTATAACATAAGGGCTCATCGTTTGCTTCTGAAATTAATAGCTCTGTTTTTATTTTTAGCATTCATAATTAGACATTAATTTGCTCTCTGAATGCTTACATTTCAAATTCTGCAATCATTCCCTTTTGAGCAAGTACTACTCTAAATCTCTGTGAGAAAAATTCATGACGTTTAAGTACATTTGAAGTGTTACTACATTCTTTGGGTGGTTTATTTTTATGTTCATGTGGGGCACAGTCCCATCCGTGCTGAAGTCACTGTCAGACACAGATGACTCAATAGGAATTCCAATAGTCTTCCATGCAACGTCACTGCGCAGGTCTAACCCTCACACGCCCCTACAGAAACGTCTTCTTTATGCTTTTAAATATAACCTCTGCATTTATATTAGAACTTTATATAAAATATAAAGTTAAACTT
>NW_009611964.1:0-340 GCF_000690535.1 Cariama cristata
AGCCATTTTGGGGCCAATTTTGGGGCCATTTTGGGCCCAATTTGGGGGCCATTTTGGGGCCATTTAGGGACCATTTTGAGGCCATTTGGGGATCATTTGGAGCCATTTTGGATCCAATTTGGGGGCTTTTGGGGGGCCATTTTGGGGACCATTTTGGGGCCATTTGGGGCCTATTTTGGGGGCCATTTTGGGGGCCATTTTGGGGCCCATTTTGGGCCTATTTTGGGGGCATTTTGGGCCCAATTTTGGGGCCATTTTGGGCCTATTTTGGATTCATTTTGAGGCCAATTTTGGGGCCATTTGGGGCCCATTTTGGGGCCATTTTGGAGCCGTTTTGGCG
>NW_009611964.1:570-950 GCF_000690535.1 Cariama cristata
GGACCATTTGGTGGCCATTTTGGGACAGTTTTGGGGCCATTTTGAGGCCATTTTGGGGCCGTTTCAGGTCCGGGTTTGGGGTCAATTCTGTGCATTTTTGGTCTGACGTCAAGTTTATTTTGGGGGCAATTCTGCCTATTTTGGGTCCCATTTCAGGTCCTTTGGTGGGGAGGGGGGGATCCATTTTGGGTCTGATTCCAGATCCGGTGTCGGCTCTGCGTTGGGCTCGGTTTGGGGCAGAGTCCGGCTGCTTTTTGGGTGGCTTTTGGGTGGGCTTGGGTGGGTTTGGGTGTGTGGTTTGGGTGGCTTTGGGTGACTTTAGGTCACTTTGGGTGGATTTGGGTGGCTTTGGGTGTGTGTTTTGGGTGGCTTTGGGTGGG
>NW_009611965.1:0-580 GCF_000690535.1 Cariama cristata
GAAGAAAACATTCCAAAACAAGATAGGATTCTATATACTGCAATAAATTAAAAAGAAAATGTAATTTTAAAAAGTCTTTTAAAAGAAGTTGTTTGTAAACTAACACACTCATTTCTTTCTTTTAACCATTAGCCACATACTCTTAGACCTCACCCAGAAACTGACAGCCAGCACACAGGATGAAAAGCCTGAGGTTGCAGCTTCACTTGAAGTACACTGCAGTAATTCAGAAGAGGTTCCTTCATAGCTGGACAGACAACACAGCACAAAGAGAATCCAACATTGCTTCTCCATTTTTCCTTTAGCATTCTACACCAAGGCAAGATCCAAGTAAGGCAATGCTGCACAAGCATACTACATATCAAGGAAACACGCAAACAATATCTTTAGCTCTGAGAGATGTTCCCTTAATCAGTACAGGTGGGCCTAGTACAAGCCTTTAATGTCACCTCCAGCCAGGAAAAACCTAAGTATCCTCACATGATCCGCTTATGTCTATACACATGTATTGGGTTTGCTTGGCAAGGTTTTGCTCGCAGGGGGTCTACAAGGGTGGCTTCTGTGAGAAGACGCCAGAAGC
>NW_009611966.1:0-4373 GCF_000690535.1 Cariama cristata
GGTTTTAACCGGTTCTTAAGGCAAGTTTCCGATCTTTAAGATTCCCTTAACTCCTTCTCTCACTTCTTTGGTACAAAGTCCAAACAATGGGATTTGTACATGGAGGACACTAATTAAGAGTATTTTAAAGCTGCTGTATAAATTACACACTTTTCTATATGCTGAAGTATAATAGTTTCAGAAATAACTCTAGACGTTCTGCTGATGTTTACACATCTAAGTTTTAATACATTGGCTTTTGTAACTGTGGCAGAACACTAAGAAACTGCCCTTTTTTTGTGTGGCGTGGTGATGTTTGTTCCAAATACATTTTTTGCTTACAGAAATGTCTGCTACAGATATTATATCAAAGTGTCAGAGAAATGTGAGAAATTTCCTGGTATCTAGAAAAAAACTAAATGACTTTGACAAGGAAGCATGTCCTGCCAACATGATTATAGCTGTAGTTTTTATCAGTTTAATTCATTTTGTTCATCTTTTACTTTAGGCTTGATCAGATGTAAATTCTATACCTTCTCCCCTCTGGATCAAATACCTAAACAAGTTTTGATGTTCCAAAGATATTCTAGTCCAGGCACTTTTAACAATTTCATAGGGGGAAAAATGCTTAAGATTCTATTTGATAGCTCAATGAATCTGTAAACAGTAAGTGAAACAGAGGTGATATTTCCTCTTTTTTTATTTGGTTTTGATTTTTCCTTAAGTAGCCTGTTTTTTCACAAGCCCATAACAGTCAGCAGAAATTGCAGATGCTTGTACTTGCAGAGTTTTGGGTGTTTTGTGTTGGTTTTTTTTTTTTGTTTGTTTGTTTGGTTAGACCCTTCAGACTAGGGATAAATCACAAGTCATCCTGATTTTCACTGTCAACACTGTTGTTCTTACACAGAGAATTTAATTCATTAGGCTGTCAGTTTTCAATTCAGTAGGAGGTTAATATTAGTATGTCCCAAGGATCTGTACTGTACTTAGTATTTAATACATTCATCAATTATCCAGAAAGGCAGAAATGAGGGGTAGAACAAAAAAAATGAGGTCAGCAGGATTTGCAGATGACAAAATTATTTAGTGTAAGTCTTTGTAAGAGGAGGGTGTGATGAACTTCATGGAAACAGAACTAGACAAATTGGCAGCATAATGGCTGATGAAATTCAGACATTGACAAATGTAGGGTAGAGCACGTTAGAATGAAAAATCTGAACTGCTTGTACACATGGCCCTGTTCTAACTTACTGCTAACTGCTAAGGGAAAAAGAGTACCCAGCACAATTAGAAACTCTTCTCAATGCCCAGCAGCAGTCAAAATCTAAATAAGGTGTTGTAGTGTGAAAGAAAAAAAAGCGTAGAAAAGATCCATAATACAGTGGAAAAATATTAGTTCCCATTTTACTTTAAACTTTACAATAAGCTAGGGTCATTCCATCTCACATGAGATATGATAGGAGAGGGTCATGTCTGTAAAGATTCCTAAATCCATCTTCAAATCTATTTTGTTTCTGACACAAGAAGCTGGAAACCCATTGTTGTAACACATACTGGGTTGTGTAGGAATCTGTGAAGATAGTTTGCCTCCCTTTGCTTTTCGTTATCAAGCTCAGTGCCATTTGGTGATATTCTCTTGAATGTACTTCTGTCGGTTTAGGAAGAGAAGATCTGCTCTCTGCAAGATGTCATCAGTCTACTTTTATTCATTTATGATCACCCTGAGCACATCAGCATCAATCTTCCATTTTATTTCTCCTAACTAGCTGGCATCTTGATGACACTGGCTTTTATGTTCTTTATAAATGTTTCCTCTTGGGATTCTAGAAACACATTTGTATTCTTTTTTCCCCATTTGCTTTTCTTATTGGTTGTGGTTCCTTTTGAGTAAATTCTCACTATCTCAGATCAGTTCTCTGCATAATGAGCATACTAATCAGGGGATAAAAAGACAGGAAGATCAACTTATAAGTTCATTAGCATTACACATGCTGAAGTTAGAGCCAAGGTTAGTTACACTGTAAGCAACAGTAATCCTACAAGACTAAATATTTTCATGCTCCAGCATGAAATTGCAATTTTTAACTTTTTCTCCAGTGGAATTGCCAAACAGTCCTTTGTAGTTGTGGTGGTAACTCAGAACCGAAACCACAGAAGGGTGTTTCTCAACAGGTTTTCATGCAATTTTAAAATTTTCATTCATTTTAGTAACAGTGGACCAACATTTTTTCTTGCTTTTCTCAAGTAAGAGGTTTGCAACAAGTTGTGTGAAACGCATAAATAAAATTATCCATATAGCCAATAAATTATCCAAATATCCAATAAAATCTTCATATAGCCCAATGTTGACCTATTTTACAATCATGGAGTTCTACCTAAAATTTGTAAAATTCTTTAAGCGTTTCAGATTGTAAGAGTCCCTAAAAGTGCCATGCTGTTCTATATAACTAGGTATCTGATATAATTCATTGAAAGAGGAAAAAAGATTTAAAGCAACTCTGCAGCCTGTAGTTTCTCTTTGTGAATTACTCTCCCCATATTTTTATGCAATAGCATAAATTAATTACAAGGATGCCAATTTTAGCTCTGTGTTTATCAAATTAAATTACACAGAGATTCCCAATAGTACGTTGTATGAAGGTCTATGTTTTTGGAAATGTTTCAGTTGATGAAAAATTAATTTTTTACTTATTAGTTCTCATTTCACAAACAGAATCTTCTTTGTTTATAACCAACTGCTGTAACAGCTTTGAGTCTTTATTAGCAATTATTTGAATAAAGATTTGTTATTATTTGAACTTTTGAGCTTTTTGTCTCTAAGTAATTAATAGGACGGGATGAAGGAAGAAGGTAGTGAATTATTCACTAACATTTGGCTTAATTACAATCAAATGACCCTTTCAAATTGAAAAGCACTTGGTGAAAAGCAGAAGACAAATGAGATTTTTCTGTGTAAATAACAAATAGCCCTAATTTTAAAATTTAAATCCCAAATTAAAAAAACCCAACAAAACAAAATACCCTACACTATCTATTCTGTAGCTTTGTAATAAGATGTACTTTGTTTTCATGGGTTCAGAACACATTCTGTTTGACCTTCATGGAGTTTTCTTTCAGATCTGATCTTGCACCTGTTTTGCTTTAGGGGCTGTAATTCTATTCCACTAAAAAAATTATACTGAAAGCTCTGTGAAGATTTTTTTTCCTTCCAACTTATGCCTGATTTTTCATCTTGCAATGAACTAAACAGGTGAATTATATTGCAGCACTATGTGCGTGTGCAAGTACTATATTTGCAAAAAACAACATTTGCTTCAGAATTCAAATATTAAGCAGTATCTCAGTCACTTAACTATGCTCTTTTCTTAATCCTAGATCTTCTTGTAAAGGATATAATTTAATTAAAAACAATTCAGTAGAGCACAAGATACTTCTTCAGTACAAAAACTGTCTGTAAAGGATCGAAATATTTTATTGACTTTCCAAATTATTTTAAAAATGCATCACTGTAATTACAGGTGCTCTGCCCCTCAGCAGGTTTATGCATGTACTTACCCTTGTACACTGCGTGCCCTCTGAATTGTTAGATTTAAATTGCATCTTTTGCTATAAATTGATCCAAATTTGTGAGATGAGTGTATCTGAAGTGGATACATAGCCTGTAGTTTGCATTTGCTTGCATTTTGCAACAGCAAAACAGTGGCATTTTGGAAATACTGTCCTGAATCCTGCTGTAGACTCTACATTCCTTTCCAGTGGCACTGGGTTGGTGTGGGTAGAGACCAAAGTTAAAGAAAAACTTTGATGCCTTAGAAGGCCACGCAAGGTGTCTTTTGAACCAGATAAATCTGCCTTTCTTTCAGAGGGGACGGTAATGAATTGGCAAGCAGAAAACAGATGGTTTTTAATGTTTTTTCTAGTCAAATGAAAAATTTTAAAAGTCTGTCTTTCAACACATCAGAGACAATCGGAGACAACACATCATTCCCGAAACGCTTCCAGTTCAGGCTGGTGACCTGGCTTATTGGTTATATCCAATTACATACTTACATACATTACGTGTTTGCATTTTGCTGCAGTTCATCATTCACTCTTCATCTGTATTGCGTTTTTGCCTGATACACAGCAAACCCCCAGTGCACTAGCCTACATTGATAATGAATGAAAAATGTTAATTACATTTTAGCTATGCTATTACAAATGGGTATTACATACTTGGCTTAGTAACGCAGTTGAAATAAACAGATAAACTTTGCAAAATGCTGAAATTTAGCTTTTTGTAAAGTGTAAGGATTTACTTTTTGATTAATGAACCAACAGCTTATGTGTGTAATACCAAAAAACAGAAGGTGCCCGAAGTTTTGTGTTTACACACAACTATACTTCACCTCTTT
>NW_009611966.1:4404-15780 GCF_000690535.1 Cariama cristata
CCTTTCTACCAGCTATCCCTTACATCCTGGTTTATAGAAAATGCAGATAAATGTGATTGTCTAATAATTATCAAAGTGGTTAAACTGCTCAGTGTTTCAAGGCAGATACTAGGAAGGAGGAACATTCTCTAGAGAGGTCAAATTAGTGTGTATGTTGCCAAAATTAGAAAGGGATAAACAGTACCATTTCTTGGCTACCTCACTGCTGGCGAATCAGCTCTGTACAAGTACTCCAGGAAAAGGGAAAGATGAAGCATAGTGAAACCCAAAGCATATTGCACTGCCAGGAGACAGCATCAATCTGTGTAAATATTATGTGTAGCTTATTCCAAACACAGCCAGAGTAACTCACAATCTTCTGTTTCTGGAGCTAGGTATTTACTAGGGAGGTTGTTTCTAATTATCTGTAACTTGACCTATCTCTTGACTTACCTTGAGTCCAAAATGTGCTATGAGGTTTTGTGGTCTTCTCAGTAGGACGCTGGCATCATACCAAACGAGTGGAGCATTTACAGGGGAATAAAAGTAATTGGTGATGACTGATCTCATGCCTCTGGCCTCCAGCTTAAACACATTTGAAGGTATGAAGAAGGTGCCTCCCCAAAGGCTGAGTTGTCTCGACAATTTAAACGAATGAAACATACTGTAACTGTTCAGCTGGGCTTATATGGAAGGTGGCTTCCAAATTGGGTTAGTTTTGCACTGTGGAGAGGGGAGTATTGGGTTTTATAAGGAGAGTAATCCATTCAGGGAAAAAAACCCCACAATGTAGTTTGTTTTCTTTTCCACCAAGTGCTTCTGTTTAGCCATGCAAATATTCAAATAAACCAATAATAACTTGCCAGAAGACAGGCTGTTACAAAACTTACAGACAAGTCCAGATAAAAATATGCTAAAAATTATTAAAAGAAAAAAAACAAACAAAAAACTCACTGAAAAATTAGGAAATACCAGAATATGATTACTTGGGCAAACTCAATACACCTCTTTTTTCACATGTAAGATTTTGTGATCTTTAATTACCTGTTCAAACAGTGCTGGTATATGGACAGGGACCTTTCAGAAGAACCCCTGCTCTACTCAAGGGCACAGAAAGCACAATACTTTGCTATTTTGTTTTCTCCTCATTATTCAGGCATGTGCCCTGAAACCTTATCTACTGCACATGATTCAAACCATGCTCTGTAGAAGAGTAATTAATTTTCTTTTCTGTCACATCCACCCATCCAAGAGGCAGCACTAGTGGACAGATCTCCTCAACATTTCTGCAAGCCAGAAAAGTTGTATTAGTGATAATTACAGGATTAGTGGTATTAATAATACTACATACACTGGTGGACAACCGAGCCACAGATGCACAATTCACAACTACTCATTCAAAATGCCTTGGTTTAGGGGCATACTCCAGGATTTCTGACATTGATACGTTCAGATTTTACTTTCATTAATTTTATGTATAAACAATTCTGTAATACCAACCACAGAGTGCCAACCTCAGGCACCCCCTAAAGAGTACATTGTGAGCATTTGATGAAAAGCTTTAGTCCTAATTATTAAGAACTCAGTTTCTGAGGCAAGGTTGATACTGCTCTCAAATGGGGAGAGCTCAGAAAGAATAAACTTCATTGCATGTTTTGGTTCACCATACTCAGCCATGACAGTTTTCTACATAGATGTGAAGTTGCGGACTCCTGGGCGCTCTGGCAGGTCCAAATAGGAGATTTTGTCACCCTCATAGCAGCTGTATAATCTAAGGATGTATGGATTTTACAAAGGTAAATAATTTTAACTGAAGCACTAGAAAAAGACCAGGCTGACCTAGCAGAACTTACTCACCGTGAAGTTAATTCCTTATTTCATAAGAAAAAAAAAAACCAGTTAAACTTGAGATATTCTTATGATTTTCAGTGATTAGAGAGAAGGACTGAGTGGGAAGAAGAAACGGAAGCCTGCGGCACACAGCAGGTCAGCAGGCAGGGAGATGAATTGCCTTACCTGTTGTTTTCATGATTTTTTGCCAGCTTTTCTAGCACTGAGGGAAGTAAGAAAAGTCTTTACCCCCTGCTGCTGCTTTAAATCACCACACACCCTGAATCAAGATGACATAAGCTGCAATTAATGCAGCACTAATACAAGAATTGGTGTAATCACAGTAGCTAAATGAGAAGAGTGCTAATTGCTGGTCATTGACATACTTCAACTGATGAGCAGCCTATTAGCCTGAGAAATGAGGGAGGTTTATTACTGTCACGTTGTGTGATCAGCATGTCTTTGTCAAAATAACTTCCTGTGGAATAAAAATAAGAAATGAGCTGCTCCTAACACATTAAGGGGAGTTTTGCTGAGATAGTTGAAAAACACGTTTTTGCTTTGCTCTGATTGTAAGTGTTAGTCATAGGGAAGATGGTGAGGAAAAGCGAAGGGGTCATCTTTTTCTGAAATTCTCTTCTGTGTGGACATTATGAAGGATGCTTTCTAAAAAGCAAGTATTTCTTAAACTAGGATTGCATCATAGTGCACTGAGTGTCCCCATATTACTTCTGCTATCTTTTTGTATATAAATGTATGCATATATATCTTTCATGGTTCTTCAGTAGTAGGTGAGAGAAGGAGTTAAGGGAATCTTAACAGATAAGATGTTGTATGGCCCTAGGAATTGAATTGGCAGGTGTGACTCAAAGGTGCAGCTTAATGATTTGTTAACTATTCTGTAAATTAAGTGAGGCAGGAAGCTTTGCAGCTCCTCACAAAGGACAGCCCCCGATAAAGATCGGAAACTTGCCTTAAGGAACTGTTAAAACCTATCCTGAAGCAAGAGATTACTAGTGGTAATGAAGAGGAGCCATCAGCCTTCATCTCCACGACGCCCGATGACCACCACGAGGAGGCACTGCGCAAGCGCAATCGGGAGGAGTCCATGGAAATGACCTCTTGGAACTCATTTCAATACGAAGCGGGGATAGGTCATCCATACGTATAGGCGTGTTGGGAAATCTCATGTATATGTAACACTTACCTGTATAAGTTTGAAGCCGCTCGCCACATGCGGCGCGCATGACTTTGGTGGGACTACCCCCCGTGCTGCCCGGCACCGAATAAACATACCTACTGTACAGTCTTACAGATTGTGGAGTCCGTTTTTTCCGCACGTCAGTAGGAATTTTTATTGCAATACAATTAAGTTATTTTGTTCTAAGGAAAATAAACACAGATCACACCCCAGATGTGGGAGTGTGATGCAGTGGTATTTCTCACAACTCGATTTTGGGTAGATTCTGATGGACATCTCCTCTGGCCACCCTCCAGAGCATCCTTGCGTTATGCTTTGGTTACACAGAGCCAATGCAGGGTCTCTTTTGTCACTTTTATTTTCTTGTTGGTAGGGTTTATCTTCGCTTCATAGATTTCTGGCTTCCTTAAGAGTTTCCGGGGTACAGAGCAGAGCAAGCACAGTTGCAGAGTCCTGTCTACTCCTTCTTAATTTCTGTGAGCAGTATATCCAATTCTGGATCAATAGTAATTAAGTCCACTTTTGAAAAATGTTTCTTAAGTAACTGAAGAATAGTTTTAAAAATACCATTGGGAAATTCCTTAGAGAATCTAATACCATGACTTGAAGGAGTGTTCTTCACCCTTTAAAAATAAACACTGAATATCCCTAGCATCCCTCCATGTATGCCACTTCTCTTTTGAAATGCTTCATGTAATAGTTTAGTTCTTTTCTTCAATAACCACAGTTTGGCTGAATGCAGTGGTGTAAGGCTGCTATCTCAAAAGCTGTGTGGCCTTGTTCAACTATGTTTTACCATGTCTGTGTGGCCTTGTTCAACTATGTTTTACCATGTCTGTCTTCTTGTCATCATTACATCATCATCATCATTCCGCAGCTGAAACATCTGTTTAGTAATGCCAGACATAAAGAGCTGGATTCTACTAGCTGCCTGTTTGTTAAAATAAGTGATTCGAAACATTGATATTAATTCATGATGCTTAATATAGTTTGAGTGCAAATTATCTGATAATTCACCTCTGAGTTGTGCCGTGATGTTTGAGAACAAATAAAATGTGCAATCTAGTTATTACAAGACATCCCTATCTAAATGTATAAACATCTCATGGTGCCAGCGAGGAATTTCATCTGAAGGCCTTTGACTCTGAAGGAGAGTTTCTGAATAGTTCTGAGCTTATCAAACCTACAAAGTCTGGAATAAAGCCAGGTTGTTTAGTAATGGTTCATATTGTTGCAGTTCCTTTGCTTTTCTTGAATGTGCACAGGTGAATATTGATATTGAAATTCCTTTAGGGTATCTCTTGAGGCATTGTTACATCGCAGTTTATGAATCTAGAACTAGTACAGAAATATGAAAATATTGAAAAGAGATAATGAATTTGGAAATGTTTCAAGTATGTTTTGTGTCACGATGATTTTCCCCACAAGCCACACCTCACTTTCTTCGCTGAACCCCTGACCTCTCTTGGGATAGTACAAGTGTTCCTTGTCGTTGCAAGTGCTAATTGTGCTGCTGGTAGCAGAAAACTCATGCTCCTGGTTATGCTTTATGTGCTTGGCTTTAACCCATAACAAAGTAATAGTCAAATATCATTGTCTAATTTCTATATGTATTTAAACCAGATTTTGATACTAACTTATCTTTTTAGAGGAGATTCTTTCAATGGAACTTGAACTTTCATGTGTATTTGTTTTCCAGCATAAGCTTGAATGTCCTTACTTATTATACGGTACTTTTTCTAAAGAATGTTGTAATGGCAAGAAATGTGTAATATGTGTATAAAGGACATATCAATGGTTCTGATTCATCTTTTCTCATGGGACTGTTGGGTTGGACTTTTTAGTCCCTTCCTAGAGTTTATTCCAGTGGAAATTCTCCTTTCTATGTATTGATATCTTTAGAAATATTCTGTAAAACTGCATTTCCTTCCCCACCTCTCCACCCCCAATTTGATTAAGTACCAATACTAATTACTAGGAAATTGTTACAATTGTTACATTGAAAATTGTAGCAATTGTTACCTTGTTAATGGAAAGGAACAAAAAGACACCCGTAAGTCTGAGATTTAATCTTTTCCTGGTAGTATAAAGAACATTATACTTTTAAGCATTTTGCCAATGTTTGTTACACTTTTACCACCAGCTGAGTACCAGATGTCTGAATGTATTTCTATTGAATGCACTCAGAAAATGCAGGACAGAAATTTCTGATGTACTTCTCCACTTTCTTGCATATTATAAACAGCCTAAATACCACTTATATTATCAAGCCACTTAAAAATCAGAACAGATCAAGTATCAACTAAACATGCTCAGTTCAACATGCTAATTATTAGATGAAAACAGTTTTTGTGTATCTGGTTGTTCTTAGGACTGAGTATTGTGAAAACTGTACGTGTTATACACAACCCTGTTTATTTTGATAGATAACAGAGTACTAGACTTCAGGTTGTCGCTGACAATGAAATTACAAAATTATATACCATACATACATTTATAAATATGCTCTGGGAGGATGGATAGAAATTAATTTGAAGACAAATCTGAGGTAACAGAGAATGTGTTATTAATTACCTTAATTGTGTTTCTCTCCTGTGCACATGTTCACCCAGTTAAGTAGCTAGCTCCACCTCTGGAGAGACCCGCAAATGAATCACTTGTTTGAGAACTTTTCTTGCTTCAGAAAGCACCACTAAAGTACAATTTAGTATTGTATTAAATACAGTTTTCTCCATTTTGATACTGACTTGCAGATGTTTACAGTATATGAGTGTAAATCAAGTCTGGACTAGATGACCTCTAAAGGTCCCTTCCAGCCCAAATGATTCTATGATTCTATTCTATGATTCTGTATCAGCTTCCTTCCCTGTTCCTCAGCTCAAGGCCTTAAGCTGAGTCCCTCTAGCGAATTTGAAAAGGCTATTTAAAGTTAGTTTGGATAAACCCTTGCTGGGATTTGTACAATCCAAATTCTGTTGCGATAGCCTACATCTCTCATTTTGAAAGTCACATGACACTGAAGGCACAAAGTGGTGGTTAGTGGTATCATACACTACTGTTTTAAAACCGGAGGATTTCAGTTAGATGTAATTCAGTGAGGGAGAAGGACTTAGGCTGATAAGAGTGAAGATAAGACTGTGAGGAGAATAATGATATCTTTAAGGAATATTCAGGCCTTGCATTTCCACCTGCTCTAAGCAACAGCAAGGGAAGAAAATGGTATCAGTTGCTGAGCTATAAAAAGCATAGACCTTTTTCTGCTCTGCTGGATTACAGGAATCCGTAATTTCACATTTTCTACACACCACGGAAGTAAATGCCTGATCTCGGTCATGTCACCACATGGCAGATCAAAGCCCTCAGGATCAAAGAGATTGAAGTAGCCCAGGCTCTCATAATATTATTTTCTGATTGAAAAACACTAATTAAAATTTCTGTAGAAATTAATGTAATGAGTTACTATTAATTTTTTTTCACAGAAAAAGTCAGTCCCAATGTAAATAAAAATCCCTTTTCCATATGCCCCTTTAAAACTGTTTCAGGCCTGATTGTATCTTCAACACATTTCTTCACGTGTTTCAAAAGCCCCAACTCAAAGTAGTTTGAAAGCAAACTGTTTGTGATGTGGCTCTTATTTCAGTCCTGAGGGTGTCTTGCCTTTTAAGGAAGGATATTTTGCATCTCACAACTGAAACAAAATGAGCTGATTTGCACATCGCTTTTTTTTGTGAACAGAGGACAGGCTGTTGTGTCAAGACATGGGAGTGAGACTTTGGAGATAGCTAAGCTGCCTCTGTATAGAGGAGGAGGATAGCCGCACATGTCAGGCCTGATCAAACCTATGGGGATTATTCCAGCTCTTGCATTATTCCAGCTTCAGGCAGTAACTGGAAAGTTTCTGGGAGGTTAAAATAAAATGAAAACAATACTGTAAGTTGCATCAACTCTTAATTTGGCATCATACTGTGAAGCAGGTGACCCAAAGGTTAGATCATTGATACGGATTATGGATCATAGAATCATTATGGCTGGAAGGGACCTCAAAGATCATCAAGTCCAACCGTATACCCAATGCCACCATGCCCGCTAAACCCACTAAACCATGTGTTGAAGCGCCACATCTAAATGTTTTTGAACACCTCCAGGGATGGTGACTCCACCACCTCCCTGGGGACCCCGTTCCAATGCTTAACGACTCTTATAGTGAAGAAGTTCTTCCTAATGTCCAGCCTGAACCTCCCCTGGCGCAACTTGAGACTGTTTCCTCTAGTCCTATCACTAGTTACCGGGGAGAAGAGTCCAACCCCCACCTCACTACAACCTCCTTTCAGGGAGTTGTAGAGGGCGATCAGGTCTCCCCTCAGCCTCCTCTTCTCCAGACTAAACAACCCCAGCTCCCTCAGCCGCTCCTCATAAGACTTTTTCTCCAGGCCCTTCACCAGCTTTGTTGCTCTTCGTTGGACACGCTCCAGCAGCTCAATGTCCTTCTTGCAGTGAGGGGCCCAAAACTGGACACAGTATTCAAGGTGCGGCCTCACCAGCGCCGAGTACAAAGGGATGATCACTTCCCTAGTCCTGCTGGCCACACTGTTTCTGATACAGGATGACTGGATCCATAGTCCCAATTTTCATAGTATCATTAATTTGCTACTGCTGACTACCACTGACTTTTGTCTCTAACTGCACTGTTTCTTGATATGGAAAAACCCTTACCATGTTTCACTGTTCATCATGTTTAAGTGATTTCACCATCATGGAACATCAGAACTAAGAAGTCATTTTCTGTTCTATGGGAGGTTGAGAAGCTGATGAAGGGCTTTTGCCAAATTCCCTCATGCTACTAAAGAATGAATGTGCAACAAATTACTCGAACGGATTTAGTAAACTGGCACAATTACTGGCAGGCCTGACTGGCCAGTCTCTTTCATATGGACATTAGTCAGACTTGTTCTTCTGTTTGCTAAAAGCTGGTTTTGCTAGCAATTCAGACTCTGGGACCCATCTTCAAATGGGTCTGCACAAGTGGATCCCTGAACTTGAAGAGAGACCAATCACATGAACAGCCTGAAAAGAGTTCCCTGAAAGGACAGGACCATTATCTGAACCAATTTCAAACTGGAGCCCCATTATAAAAAAGTAGTTCTCTTTGGAAGGCAGTCTGTCCTCCCAGAGGTGCTTTTTATAATTTTCAACATGAGATGAACAATCTCCTTGATGACGAAGAGCATGTTAAACAGGCCAAACCTTGAGAGTTAATAGGTTGCTGGTTATTTATTATAACAATGATATGCCTGTGCTTTCAAGTATGCAGCAATTAATAAACTCCTTTACCACAAGACCCCAGCATTATCCATAATATTGTCAAAACCACGCAAGTTGCACTTTATCTCAACAGAAGCAAAATGGTATAAGGAGAAAACTTTTCCTTTGTTTTGGGAAAATAGAGCTATCAGTTGAGAAATAACATCCATACGCTGCACGAGCTGGGTTGTAATTTTCTCACTTTTATGATGTATTTGGGGCCTAATTTTGAAGGATTCCAAGAAATTTAGAGAAGGCTGGGTTCTGTACAGTCTGTAACTATTTTCTCCTTGTTGTTAGTATATGGTTTTATTCTAAGAGACTTAGGTCATCTTCTTGTATTTGCTGCTGACTTATGCTTGTTGCCTTGCTTTTCAAATTTGTAAAGAGAAGATTAGAACTCAGCAGAAATTTTAAAGGAAATATCTTTCAGCCAAAAGTACGGATTCAGCTATTCTAGTACATTTTGTGAATGTATATTAATTTAAAAGTTTATTATTTGTTTGAGTATGATTTTTTTTTAAAATCAAAATATTTCACCTATATGTATGTAAAATACAATTTCAGGACAGACTGACTTTTTTTGAAATTTCACTTTGTTTTAAATATTACAATGTTGTAAAAAGATAATGTGAACACCAATTTTTCTTAAAAAAAGGTTTTTTTCAGAGTGACTAGTGAACCAAAAATGTCGTTATTTGCTCAGCTCTGTTTCTTCTATCACGCTGTAAGGTTTCCTAATCCTTTTGTCTTGAAAAGTCTCCTGGCAGAGGACTGGAGCTTGGAGAATGTCCAAAATCCAGCACGGGTCATTCTCTTGCATATCTTGGGCCTAAGTCATGAGGAGATAATTACCTTCCTACACAAAAAGGTAAGGCTGAACAACAATGTTACGCCCTATATGGTTTGATTAAAAACTGTTAGAAACCCATTACAGTAATGGAACTAACTGTAAAGGTTTGCGCAGTCGGGCTGTGCTTCCTCTGGGGTGAGGAGTGCCCTGGTGCAGGCGGCTTGTCGGGTGTTTCGTGTCCGCAACTACAGTTCCCTGGAACCGTGGCAGTATCAAGAATAACAATCACAGAATGCCCAAATAGTAAATACATACTATAAACAGTATTTTCTAATTTAATATCTTAAATAGTGTGTCCTACACGGAAATAGGTACATATCTTGATCGTATTTCTTTCTCTGCTGGAGATGAAAAGAATCATACCCCAGCAAGAGTGAACAGGCATCAGTCTAAATATGCGCAGCACTTCCTTAGGGTGCCTCCCAGAGGGCATGTCTCTGCCACTGATGCCGAAAGGAAAAGGTTTTATTGGGGGGCCTGGTGGGAATCAGCCTGCAGGTAAGAATCCAACTTACTGTGGCACAAGAGGAAGAAAATGAAAGCAACAAACGTCATGGTTAGCCAGAATAGAGAAGTAGATATTTTAACTTGATTTTTGGTGGTGAAAAAAGGAATGACTCAGCAAATTTTACATTTGGAGAAGTGTGGGTGTCATAGGTTAAACGTGAATGATTAATGGGAAAGCGCATATGAAAAACAATTTCCAACATCCAACAAATATGGAAACTACTCTGCAAGTTTGTTTTTAATTTAAGTTTAAAAGTTAATTTAAGTTTAAAAGTTAATTTAAATGAAAATGAAATAAGAACACGCTATATTTGTATTTAGTTAACTACACAACATGCAAACTCTAATTAAGCACCAAGCATTAAGTAGTCAGTAACAAGGAAGAAAAGGTAGATATGCTGAACTAATCCTGAGGCAAGTGCACAAAGGGCCAGAACAAAAAGAAATGTTAATTAAAAGATAATGTCAAAGGGATAGAATGTTTTCTTGGGATAACAGTCTCCCGCTACTAAATAAAAACCAAGGTGAAGTCCAGGCATCCATCAAAACTGAATGCCAAGCCAAAGCCAGCATATTTTAACGAGACAGACATGTACCTGGAACTCTTATAAAGAGACATTATTCCTCATGATAAAAGAGTGCTTCTGTACATTTATCCTTGGTTCGATAGATATTGCTGCTATTGATGGACCATTTTTCATGATAGTATTATTGATGCAGCTATACAACTGCATAAGAAATACTTGTTGTATATATTCAAGCAGTATTAGTAAAGTACACTTAGAAATTGGCTTTCGACTTGAAACTAGCCTATTTTTCTTGTGTGCCTGAATTTAGGGATGGTGTGCCTGCGGTGAATCTTGACCTGACAAAACCAGTGAGAGTTCTGCTGCTCAGTTAGATAGTATCACTATTTCACCTTTGTTTTCCTCATTCTGTGGCTGACCTGCTATGTCTCTTCACCCACTGGTGTTGCAGAATGGCTGAGGGAGCACGGTTATGGCTCCATGCAGGAGCTTTGTTCTGCCAGTCTGGACATAAAAGCCAGACTAGGCTGCGATGGAAAATTCCGAGTTATGCTGACAAGAAAGAAAGGAGGATCATACTGACCTTGTACTGTGTAGATAAGAAAGTACTGTATGAGAAAAACAGGGTGGAACCCGGACCCAAGCATGAAAAACGGTAACCGCAAGTAGGAGGAGTACGATGAGGTATCCCTTAGAGCTAAGCCAATGATTATAAGACAAGTATATAGCTAAACCAATGATAGTACGACAAGTTTGTGTAAGATAGAACTTTATGTTATAAATATGGGAAAGTTTCACAATAAAGTGAAGCTGACTTTATCACTCACATTGAGTCGACTGCTTGACTTCCCTCGCTCGTCGCACACTGGTATCTTGTTAATTTTATTTTATAACGAGAATCATATTTTCCTATGCAAAGATACTGTTTGTGTGGAATCGCTTTGAGGCCCTTGATACAAAATCACAGCAGCAGCAAACATAAAAATCTGAATATTGAGGTTGAGTGTTTCTAACTCCCCCAACATGAGACCAACTGCTTTTCCTGTGACCTCTCATTTCCCTTTATCAAACGCCCTCTGCATTTGATCTTGTATCATCCCGTCCCGCGGATTCCCACACGTAAGATGGTGTTAAAACCATCTTCCCCAGAGCCGTGGCAGCATTACCCCCGATTCTTC